>NC_091585.1:15817400-15819900 GCF_042767895.1 Penaeus vannamei
TACAATAATAAGGGAAAGGTGATGGTGAAGTATGTTAGAGTGGTTGTGTCTGTAAATCCGCACATACATACACTTACCCTTATACATAATCTTAGTTGTTCTCACTCAGACACACCCGTACAAGTTCTTTGATCGCCAACCTCGTCCACACACACACACACACACACACATACATATAAAAAACACACATATACATATAAAACACACACACACATACATATAAAACACACACACACACATATGAGCATGCACATATACACAAACACATAAAATCGAAAATTAATACCAATACTGAAGCAGACCTGATGGAATAATAAACGTGAACTCCCAGACAAATTGAAATAACTGAAAAAAAACATGAAAAATGAAGAACAGATCCTACGCGACCAGTTAGTGGCTACTCATCCGTCCGCACATAAAATGCCTTTATTTCAGGAAAAATATATATTAAGGTTTGAGACGAAAAGTGCAGATAACTGACCTTTAAGCATCCCTCCCCAAAAGAAAGAAGGGGAAGGAAAAGAAAGAAAGGAAGAAGAAGGAGAAAGAAAGGAAGAAGAAAAAGAAAGAAAGAAGAAAAAGAAAGAAAGGAAGAAGAAAAAAAGAAAGGAAGAAAAAAGAAAGGAAAGAAAGAAGAAAAAGAAAGAAAGGGAGAAGAAAAAGAAAGAATGGAAGAAGAAAAAGAAAGAAAGGAAGAATAAAATGAAAGAAAGGAAGAAGAAAAAAAGAAAGGAAGAAAAAAAGAAAAGAAAGGAAGGAAGAATAAAATGAAAGGTGGAAGAAAAAGAGAGAAAGGGAGAAGAAGAAGAAAGAAAGGAAGAGGGAAAAGAAAGAAAGGAAGAATAAAAAGAAAGAAAGGAAGAAGAAAAAGAAAGAAAGGGAGAAGAAAAAGAAAGAAATGAAGAAGTAAGAGAAAATAAAAACCTGCGATGGTTGAGCCATCAAAGGACACGAACAATGGCCACCGAAAGAATAGAAATGAGGTCAACACCTCAAATAGACGTTGTGTAGTTCATTGTGACTTTTGAAGAAGAGGCACGAATGAGAATGGATGTCTTCACGGCGCAAGAGATTTAAGTCTTGATAAGAATTGCGCAAATACGAGTGAAAGAGATGGAAAATCAAGGTCTTATTCTGTAAAGGTATTTGTTCTCATTTTGAACTTTTCTATAGTAGCAGGGAAACAATTTAGAACCAGAGTATGTGTCTAACAGGCAGATGAACAATTATATACGGAAAAAGGAGGTAGTTTGTTGTGGGAGGAACAAATATGTTGACAGAAAGTGACTCTGAAGTATAAACATGCAGAGTAACCCGTCCTTGCAAGTACATAATAGAACGCTATTTTTACTTTTATTCATTGAAAGGTAGCCTTCAACCGAAGCTGGTATACATTTCTTTAGCTGTTGTTTTTCTGAAACAGTTAAAAATAAATTTCCAGTATTTTCTCACAAAAGCTTGCTCATCAGAATGAACTTGTTTCGAACCTGATTTTAAGAACACCTCTTAAGTAATCAGCTGTAAATATGAATGTGTTTATGTAAAGCATAACCACTGTACTTAAAGGAATAAATTGTTTTGACTTTGACTTCCATGTTTCCTATGGGTGGTCATTGCAAAGTGAGATAAGCCCAACGAAACTTAGATTTAAGGGTGGCTGGTGGATAAGCCTAACTATAAGAGTCAAAAAAAAAAAAAAAAAAAAAATCCTTCATATTCTGTATTTCCTCGTGCGTTATGCCTGTACGCCAACGTCCCTGATTTTTTTCTTCATGTAGATTTCCTAGATGCTATTTTAGGACGCATCGCCATCTGTGAAAATTATGATAATAAGAACAGAACCAAGGGCTCGTTTAACAAAGTTAGTGAGAAGAGGCGACGGAAAGGGTGGCGAAAATGAGCTAAAATAGGTAATGGGTAGTTGGGTGGTAACAAATTGTGACTCAAATTGGTACATAGTTTCAAGGACGCGGACGAAATGCGGTAGAATGGCTGACTTTTCTGATAGCATTCGTAGGCCTATAGGCATAACGAATCTCAGACTGAGGGGTACAAAGAGAGAGAGAGAGAGAGAAAGGAAAAAGAAGAAGAAAAAATGTATGTGCCTGTGTTTCTCCCTTGTGAGTTCAACTTATTCGGTATTATTATGACCATAAGCGCCTCACAATCTGTTATACCGAGATCCTGCACAAAGGTAAATAGGCCTTTGATCTTTCCACTATCGGATCGCCATACATTAATCATCTGCTTCTGGAAATAGACAATAACAGACCTTCAAAGTTCGCACCCGATTTAAACATTCAAATAGACACAGCAGACTCCCTGTCCTCAAGTACTTCTAAAGAACCATTCGTTGATATATATACATATATATATATATATATATATATATATATATATATATATATATATATATATATATATATATTTATTTATTTATTTTTTTATTTATTTTTTTTTATTTTTTTTTCCTTTTTTTTTCTTTGACTTTTGTTTGTCA
>NC_091585.1:15829900-15837400 GCF_042767895.1 Penaeus vannamei
GCGAGAGCGAGAGAGAGAGAGCGAGAGAGACAGAGGAGAGAGAGAGAGAGAGAGAGAGAGAGAGAGAGAGAGAGAGAGAGAGAGAGAGAGAGAGAGAGAGAGATTTCAGGCAAAGCAATTCTTGGTTTTGACGTGTGAGGAAATTCAAATACGTCTCTATTGGTATTTTTGATAGAGCGGGCATGGTGCTATACCATCATAGGCGTGGTGGTTGGTGTGCAAGGCATCTACGGATCAGATGAAGAGCTCTGCAACCCTCTCTCTCTCTCTCTCTCTCTCTCTCTCTCTCTCTCTCTATATATATATATATATATATATATATATATATATCTCGCTCTCTCTCTCTATGTATATAGTTCTCTCTCTCTCTATTTTCTCTCTCTTTCTCCCCCCCCCTCTCTCTCTCTCTCTCTCTCTCTCTCTTTCTCTCTCTCTCTCTCTCTCTTTCTCTCTCTCACCTCTCTTCTTCGCCACCTCTCCGTCTCTCCTTCACATTCCACATTCCATTTCCTTTCTCTTATTCTCGTTTCCTCTCTCCTCCTTTCAACACATGATTCATTCTCTCTCCCTTTGTCTTCCTCTTTTCTTTCTCTTTATTTCACATCTTTTCTTCATTTTTATTTACGAAGAAGAAAGATGGAAAAAGGATAACTTGGTGATAAAGAGATGACAAAGGAGATTAAGACCTAAGATGAGAGTGAAAGGAAAGTAAAGATAAAGATAAAGTAAAGAAAAGAGAGAAATAAGAAGAAATGAAAACAAAAGCGGGAAGCGAAAGATAAGAAAGAATTAAACGGAAAACATAGAGGAAGAATAAAAGAGAGAACCAGGACATAAAAGAACGAAAGACAGAATACAAGAAAACATAACCACAGATAGAGTGAAGATGAAAGCAGACGAGAGATAAAAAAACGAAAGACGAAAAAGAAATAAAATTAAAAGTCGACTGAAAAACGAAAAAAATGAAGTCGAATGAAAAACGAAAAAAGTAAATTCGATTGTAAAACAAAAGAAAGAAGAAGAAGAAGAAAAAAAGAAAGCGAAGACTGATAAAACCAAAAATGAAATCGTAGAAAATGAAAGTCAATGCGAAAGCAAGAAGACAAAAAAAGGGGAAAACGGAAACGGCAGAGAAACCTAGACACAATAAATAAAGCCCAAGACAAGAAAAAAATAGATAAAAATAAAAATAAATAGATAAATAAAAATACATAAACAAATAAATGAATACAAAATGATAACTAAAGCGAAAAACAGAAAGAGTCAAAAGGAACAAAAAATGAAAGCAATCAGAATGTAAACGATTACTTGAATGAAAAAAACGAAAAAAAAACAGTGCCTTGAAGCGAGAGCGAATATTAAAGCGGAAAAAACACCGACTTGGAGAAGAAGAAAAAAACGAAAAAAGGAAAAGAAAAGAAAAGAAAAAAAAACGAAAGTTGAGGCGAAAGGAAATCAAAGATTAGAAAAAGAAAATAATAGCGAAAAAAGTCGAAACTAAAAAAAAGAGAAAAAAAAAAAGGAATGGGGAGAAACGAAAGAATAACGAAAATGAAGAAATAAACGTAAAAATGAAAAAAACGAAGAATATGCGAAAACCAAAACTAAGAAAAAAATCATACACACACACAAAGTAAACCACACTCACACACACACACACACACACACACACACACACACACACACACACACACACACACACTCACACACACACTCACACACACACATGCACAAACACACACACACACACACACACACACACACTCACACACACACACACACACATACCCACATCTACGTATTTATATAACCCTCTCCCCTCAAAAAAATCAAAACGAAAGAAAAAAACAAAGACCCCCTCCTTCCTCCCTCCCCCCCAAAAAAAAAGAAGAAGAAGAAAATAAGAAAAAAAAAAGAAAAAACTAACGAAGACGAACGGAAGAAAGGCTCAAGGTCCCGCCCGTCAGAAAATGGCCGCCCGCAGCTCGCTAAGACGTAGCGTTTGAAATATCTCGACTCGCTTCCGTCCTGAGACACATTTGTCAGGTCGTGTTGCTCTCTCGCTGGCAAGGGCGTGCAGGCGGGGTTTGGCTTTTTGCTTTTGTCTTTAGCATTTATTATTATTATTATTATTATCATTATTAATAATATTATTATTATTATTACTGTTAGTATCATGATTTCTTCTTCTCTCACTGTTCTTTTCCCTCTTCTTTTATACCCTCTCTCTTCCTTCCCATTCCCTTCTTCTCTTTCTCTCCCTCTCCCTTTCCCATTCCTACTCTCTCTCCTCTCTCCACTCCCCACACCCTCTCCCTCTCCCTCTTCCACTCCCTCTCTTTCTCCCTCTCCTCTCCCTCTCCCCTTCCCTTTCTCACCTCTCTCTCTTTCCTCCCCTTTCCTTCTTTCTCTCTCTCTTTCTCTCTCTCTCCCTCTCCACGTCTCCCTCTCCCTCTCCCACTCCCCACTTCCACTCTCCCTCCCACTCTCCCTCTCACTCTCCCACTCCCTCCTCCCTATCCCGTCTCTGTCCCTGCCTCTCTCTCTCTCTCTCTCTCTCTCTCTCTCTCTCTCTCTCTCTCTCTCTCTCTCTCTCTCTCTCTCTCTCTCTCTCTCTCTCTCTCTCTCTCTCTCTCTCTCTCTCTCTCTCAAAATACTGTGGCATGTTTCTTGCATTTTTTGGACAATTTTTTGTTTTGTTTTAAATCTTGGCGCCTTTTCTCTCTTACTTGCTATGGCGCTTTACTCTAAGGAGGAGAAGTTGCATTAACATATACTAAAAAAATATGCAAAGTAGGAAAGGGTATCTGTGCTCATGTGAAGAGGATGTTAAACCCGATATGAAGAAAAATAAACAAAGTGAATTCTTTTCACTTGCTTTATCTCTCTTCTTTCTATCTTTCTCTGTTGTTGTTCTTTTCATCACATCCTCTCTCCCTCCTTTTTATCTCATTAAACTCTCCTGTCTTTCTCTACCATTTTTTTTTCTTTTCTTTCTCCTCTCTCTAACGTCTTTACCTCCTCTCTCTCTCCTCTCATCCTTCTTTCTTTCTTCCCTCTCTCTTTTTTTCTCTCTTCCCACCTTCCATTCTCCATCCCGCCCCTCTATCCTTCTCTTCTCTTTAACTCCCCTCTTTCTAATCTCTTTCTTTAGTAATTTCCTCTTCACGTTTGTCTTTCTCCACAGTCCCTCTCTCTCTTTTCTTTTCCCTCTTCCCTTCCTTCTCTCTTCCACTCCCTCTTTTCAATACCTACTTCCTCCCCTCCTCCCTCCCCATTCTCTTTCCCCTTCCCTCCCCATCTTCCTCTTCTTTTTCCCTCCCTCCTTCCAATCACCTCTTCCTTCTTTCCCTCCCTCCTTTTCTCTTACAACTCTCTTTCCCCTTCCCACCCTCCTACTTCTCTTTATCTCCCTCCTTCCATTTCCTTCTTCGCTCCTTCCTTCCAATACCCTACTCCTCCTCCTCTCTCCTTCCATTTCCCTCTTCTCTCCCTTCCTTCCCAATACCTTGCTCCTCCTCCCTCTCTCCTTCCATTTCCCCTCCTTCTCCTTCCTTCCAATATCCTCTCTTCCTTCTCCCATCTTCTCTACTCCCTCCACTTCCTCTTCCCTCTTCCATCCCTCCTTCTCCTCCATCTTCCCTCTTCCCTCCTCCTTTCCACTTTCCTCTTCCCTCCCCTCAGCTTCCTAATACCCTACTCCTCCCTTCTTCCTGCCTCCCTCCACTTCCTCTTCCCTGCCTCCTCTCTCTTTTTCCATGTCCCTCCTCCTCCTTCATCTTCCTCCCTTCTCCCTCCCTCCACTTCCTCTTCTCCCCTGCCTCTTCTCTCCTTCCAGTATCCTCTTCCTACTCCATCTTCCCTCCCTCCTTCTACTTCCATCTTCCCTCCCTCCCTCTACTTCCATCTTCCCTCCCTCCCCTCTCTCTCCTCCCTCCTTTCATTTCCCTTTTCCCTCCTCGCACTCCACTTCATATCCCTTTTCCCTGCCTCATTCTCCTCCATCTTCCCCTCTTCCCTCCCTCCTCCTTCCACTTCCCTCTTCCTCCTCCTCCCCCCCCCCACCACGTCCGCACCACACCGTCTCCTCCCTTTTCCCCCCCTCCTTCCTTCCACTTCCCTCTTCCTCCTCCCTTTCCCTCTCCCCTCTTCCTCCCCCCTCCCCCCTCCCCCCTCCGTCCGCACCGCCGTCTCCTCGCCTTACATAACTCAGAGCATTGTAAAAGCGACCTTGAACCTATCTCTGACCTCCAGCGTCTTATCAGAACTTGTCGAGTGGCGCTAACTTTGTCTTGGGCGGAGTTACGGTGTCACCCTTGGTCTTGGCTGCCTCTCAGACACCATTCTTTTACTCTGTCTCTCGCACTATTTTTACTTTTTTGAGAGTCTTTATTTTATTCGCGATTTTGTCGTTCGTTGCTGTTTTTGCTGTTGTTGTGGTTATCATTTTTCGTTTTTTTTTATCATGTGTTTATCAATGTTATTGTATTTTTTTTATCACACACATGCGCTCGCACGCACACACACACACACACACACACACACACACACACACACACACACACACACACACACACACACACACACACACACACACACACACACACACACACACACACACACACACACAAACACATGTATAATTGTTCATAGAATCATTGCTATGGATTTTACCATTTTTATCTCTGCCTACAACTACTATAATTATCTGTGATTGCGTATACTGATGCATAATTATGATAATTCTCTAAATACTGATTAAATTATTATTTGTAAGACCTAAGCCACAGTCACTGACGTAAGCCTGTTTGTGGCTTAGCTCTCTTTTCAAATTTTCTTCTCTCTCTCTGACCCAATTCTTGCTCATGCCCGTCTCTCTTTCTTCGTAATCTCTCTCTCTCTCTCTCTCTCTCTCTCTCTCTCTCTCTCTCTCTCTCTCTCTCTCTCTCTCTCTCTCTCTCTCTCTCCCTCTCTCCCTCTCTGAAATGGAAATACCTATAATTTGCATAATATTTGGGTACACGGATTATAAGATAATTTCCACAGTAGATAATGCAGCTCACTGATGGTACAATACTATAACATTATATTATAGTGACACTCCGAAGTAAGGAAATGTGTTTCCTTTGAACACCATATTCTCCTCTGCCAGTCTAATGTTTGGTATTTTATGAACTTATATTATAAGTAATGCAGTTATTATTAGGGAAATGGTGAAAAAAACAATGTTAATATTTTCGACAGCTGTGGTAAAGTTAATTAGAGCAAACTATAATCCTACAAAAGTCACTGTCATAACTACTTGTTACCAATTGTATAGTTAGATTAAAATACAGTTATCATTTACTAATATGATTACTTAAACGTCCATTAAAAGCTCTTATAATTATTTATTTTGCCAGAGTTATTATCAGGTAAATGATAAAAAAATAATATTTTTACTGGCAGTGGTAAAGTTCATTAGAGCATACTAATCCCCAAAACTACCAATACCACTGTTACCAATATTATAGCTAGACAAAATGCAGTGATCACTTTCAGTACAGTGATAGAATCACCTAGAAATCTATTAAAAGCACATTATTTTTCCATCAAAATTATGAAATTCCATAAGATTATATAGTAATCCTTAACGTTTTTAGAATCACCGTAAGTGTATTCCAGAAATGCTCTATTTACGCTGCTAGAATTGATACTGTGTATCCAAAGGTAAATAGTAATGATAAAAGCAAAATCAACTGAATAGAAGAAAGGTAGAAATAAAAGGAAATGGATGAAAAACTAAACAAAAAACATACCATTATGCACCGTACATTGCATGTTTGCACGATTGCGAAGACAATTCCTCCTTTATCCTTTCCGACTCAGTGAGTAGTTCGTGATGCTTATTCTCTCTTTAAAGACGTAAGAACGCCCTTGTTGACTGTCTGTCGGGCCCAGGGGGAGTTTATCTGTTCAACACGACAGGCACCCGACACCGGCTTTAGGGGGTTCCCACCAACACAACGTTCCTAAATACGAAAGGATGGTTGTTCATACTAATTGCGTTTTTGGCTGCGATATGTATTTTCACATATACAATGGTATACAATTTTCAGAGCCCTCTAATGTAAGGTATAAAGCTTTTATCGTATTCTAATGAACAATGTACGCCATCGCAAAGATAAATAAATAATGATAAAGAACATTACCATAGAATATTGTCATGGCTATCATCACTGTTACAAATAAATGCTTGTTACCTGCCTTCTTTTTGGCTCTGGTGGTGTTGGGGTTGATAATCTTGATAATATATGTACACAATTTGAAATTAACGTACTGTCATGTACAATAAATCATAATTTTACAGGATTACGGCTTCATATTGTCAATAATCAACAAGCGAAGGGGCATTGCGTAGTGAGAAAGGGTCGCGCGTGATGGAAGAAGTTGTGTGCAGATGCGTGTCAACTGCTGTTCCTTTGTTAGGTATTGCAGTATTGTAATTACCTGTATTTTGTCACCGGCTTTGGGTATTTCATTTAGATTATGTCTAAGAAGCTTATATATCTAAGCTGAATTACATTTAATTTACCTAAACGATTTGTTTTCCAGTGTATTAAATGAACATTAGGTTCTGCATATAGTTTCTATCCTTTGCTTCTGGGTATTTTGATGATTTCCAAAGCGCTTTCTCTTTAAACGAATCTGGAAAATTAATTCAACCCATGATTGCTATCATTAGATTGCTAAACTGCTGATGACAATACTTGATTTAGGTTCTGCTTGTACTTCTGTATGTCTTGTATAACCACTTAAATATGTCACATTTTCCCTCTGACAGCAATACCAATATATATACACAACCTGGATATGCGTAGAAGTAATAGAAGTAGTAATACACAGGAATAAAACGATTCCAGCAGGCTATTTGCTTAATATAACAGCCTCAAAGCATTAGTTGCTAGTACGGTAAATGCTTGTTTATTCTCTGTAAGTCACGACTGTATTTCGGTTACTGAATATTGCCTATTCCATTACTGTAAATTGCCTATATTGCATTATAGTGTTTATTGCATTGTAGTGCTCTTCGGCCTGCAGCATAATATTGGCGTATTGATAACCACCCAATGAATTTTCCAGTTGCCATTGGTACGATGATTATTGTATTCTAACCTGCTGCCTTTATATCATATTCGTGGGATATGATATACTTCGATTATATCCGCCGCGAGGTTGGTATACGCCTCTGTGTGTCAGCGGCGAAAGCTCGACTTTGAAGATAATAAGATCAAAGGGATTAACGCTAATGGTTTATATAGAGTGAGGGAGAAGGCTTTCTCTCGCTCTCGCTCTCTGCGTTATTCCTCTCTCGCTGGGGTGTGCATTTATTCTTCAGTATTTGGCCCCTTCTCTCCCTCGCTCTCGCTCTCGTTCTCTGTCTCTGTCTCTGTCTCTGTCTCTGTCTCTGTCTCTGTCTCTGTCTCTGTCTCTGTCTCTGTCTCTGTCTCTGTCTCTGTC
>NC_091585.1:15842400-15844900 GCF_042767895.1 Penaeus vannamei
GATGACAGAGGAAGGGGGAGGGGGGAGCTTCGGATAAGAATAAATAGAGTAGGTGATGGAGGAGGAGGTGTAGGAGAAAGAAGACGAGGAGTATAAGGAGAAAAGAAAGAGGAATATATAGAGTAGATAGAGGAGGAGAAGAAGAAGAAGGAAGAGGTGGAGGTGGAGGAGAAGGTGGTGGAAGAGGAGGAAGAGGTGGAGTAACAGGAGGAGGAAGAGGGGTAAGAAGAGGAGGAGGAGGAGGAGAGGAATCTTATATAACAATAAGATATGGAAGAAGAAGAGGAAGAAAGAGGAGGAGGTGTAGAGGAGGGACGAGGCGAATAGGGAAGAGGAGGAAGAGAAGGAGAGGGAAGAGGAGTATGAAGATGTGGATGCGGATGAGGAAGTGGTGAAGAAGAAGAAGAAAGAGAGGAGGAGGGAGAGGAGAAGGAAAAAAGGGAGGAGGAGTAAGAAGAAATGAGGAGGGAGAGAGGTGGAGAGAAAAGGAGGAGGAGGAGAAGGTGGAAGAGGTGGAGGAGGAGGAGGAGGCAGAGATAGAGGAATAGGACGAGGTAAAGGTGGAGGAGAAGGAAGAAAGGAGGAGGTGAAGGAGAAGGAGGTAAAGGAGCAAGAGAAGGAAGAACGGAGGAGAAGGAAGAAAGGAAGAAAGGAAGAGGAGAAGTAAGAGAGGAAGAAAGGAAAAAAGACGGAAGAAAGGAAGAAAGGAGGAGGAGGACGAGGATGAGGTGGTAAAAGAAGGAAGAAACCAAGCGAGGAGGAAGAGGAAGAAAGGAAGAAAGGAGGAGGAGGACGAGGATGAGGTGGTAAAAGAAGGAAGAAACCAAGCGAGGAAGAGGAAGAAAGGAAGAAAGGAGGAGGAGGACGAGGAGGAGGTGGTAAAAGAAGGAAGAAACCAAGCGAGGAGGAGGAGGAAGAAAGGAAGAAAGGAGGAGGAGGACGCGGCCATTGTTCCACGCCCCCCCCCCCCCCCTGTCTTAAGCGGCCAATCTCCCTCAGCGCCTCCTGTGTGTTCCCTCTCGCTGTCCGGTTCTTGTCTGCCCTCGCCTCTTTAAATCGCGTGTCTGTGGGAGAATTTTTACCGTAATTTTGATTCTAAAGGCTGGTTTTGATTGAGGAATTGTTGTTTATTTTGAGTGGATTTGAGTTTTGTTGTTGTGAGGGTGTTTTTTTTGTTTTTTTTTAAATTATTGTGTAAATTTTTCATTTTTTTCTATTTTCTTTCACTTTCTTTTTTTCTTTCTTTTTCTTTCTCTCTTTCTTCTCTCCCTATTTCCCCTCTCTTTCTCCCTTCTCTCCCAATCTCTCGCTCTCTCTCTCCTCCTCTCCTCCTCCTCTTCCTCTCTCTCTTTCCTCCCAATCTCTCCCTCTCAGTCAGTCTCTCTCTATCTCTATTTTTTTCTCTCTCTCTCCTTCGCTCTTTCTCTCTTTCCCTCATTCTTCTCTCTCTCCTCTTCCTTTCTTCCTCCCTTTCTCTCTCCATTCTCTCTCTCTCTCTCTCTCTCTCTCTCTCTCTCTCTCTCTCTCTCTCTCTCTCTCTCTCTCTCTCTCTCTCTCTCTGCTCTCTCTCTCTCTCTCTCTCTCTCCTCTCTCTCCCTCTCTCTTCCCCCCTCTCTCTTCCCCCCTCTCTCTCCCTCTCCCTCATTCCTCTACCTCCCTCTCTTCCTCCCCTCCCCCTCCCCCTCCCTCATCGCCAGAACCCCGAGACACGAAAAAGGAGCAACAGAAAACGGAAAGAAAACGGGAAGAAGCGAGAGGAGAAAAATTAGGAGAGACTTTTAAATTCCGAGTTGAAAGAAAGAAGTCGCGCTGGAAAGGCCGGAGGCAATGGAGCAAAGACAAGATAAGATATGGTTCTGTAAATCGATGGTATTTAATTCATGGCGGGAGAGAAAGAGAGGGAGAGAGGGGGAGCGGGTGGGAGAGGGGATGGGGGAGGGATGGAGGGAGGGAGAGAGAGATGGAGGGAGGAGAGGAGGGAGCAGGTAGGAGAGGGGATGGGTGGGAGGGAGGGAGAAAGAGGAGAGACGGAGGGAGGGAGGGGGAGGGAGAGGGAGCGGGTAGGAGAGGGGATGGGTGGGAGGGAGAGAGAAAGAGGAGAGGAGGAGTGGGTGAGGACAGTAGTGGGAGGGAGGGAGAGAGAGGGGGAACGGGTGGGAGAGAGGGGATGGGGGAGGGAGAGAGAAAGAGGAGAGGAGGTGGGTGGATAGGTGGGGGGGAGGGAGAGAGGGGGAACGGGTGGGAGAGGGGATGGGTGGGAGGGAGGGAGAATGAGGAGAGGAGGTGGGTGGACAGGTGGGAGGGAGGGAGAGAGGGGGAGCGGGTGGGAGAGGGGATGGGGGAGGGAGAGAGAAAGAGGAGAGGAGGTGGGTGGATAGTGGGGGAGGGGAGGGGGGGAGCGGGTGGGGAGGGGGATGGGTGGGTTAGTGGGGTGGGAAGAAGGGAGGGAGGGAGAGAGGGAGAGAGGGAACAGGTAGGAGAGGGGATAGGTGGGTTAGTG
>NC_091585.1:15874900-15877400 GCF_042767895.1 Penaeus vannamei
CAACCCCACATCCAACAACCACAACCACCACAACCCCCACCTCCAACAACCACAACCACCACAACCCCAACCCCACCTCCAACAACCACAACCCCACACCCCACCTCCAACAACCACAACCCCACCTCCAACAACCACAACCACCACAACCCCACCTCCAACAACCACAACCACCGCAACCCCACCTCCAACAACCACAACCACCACAACCCCCACCTCCAACAACCACAACCACCACAACCCCACCTCCAACAGCCACAACCACCACAACCCCACCTCCAACAACCACAACCACCACAACCCCAACCCCACCTCCAACAACCACAACCCCAACCCCACCTCCAACAACCCCAACCCCAACCCCACCTCCAACCACCACAACCCCAACCCCACCTCCAACAACCACAACCCCAACCCCACATCCAACAACCACAACCACCACAACGACCCCACCTCCAACAACCACAACCACCACAACCCCAGCCCCACCTCCAACAACCACAACCCCAACCCCACCTCCAACCACCACAACCCCAACCCCACCTCCAACAACCACAACCCCAACCCCACCTCCAACAACCACAACCACCACAACCCCCACATCCAACAACCACAACCACCACAACCCCACCTCCAACAACCACAACCACCACAACCCCAACCCCACCTCCAACAACCACAACCACCACAACCCCACCTCCAACAACCACAACCACCACAACCCCAACCCCACCTCCAACAACCACAACCCCAACCCCACATCCAACAACCACAACCACCACAACCCCACCTCCAACAACCACAACCACCACAACCCCCACCTCCAACAACCACAACCCCAACCCGACATCCAACAACCACAACCACCACAACCCCAACCCCACAACCGCAACCACCACAACCCCCACCTCCAACAACCACAACCACCACAACCCCACCTCCAACAACCCCAACCCCACCTCCAACAACCACAACCACCACAATCCCACCTCCAACAACCACAACCACAACCACCACAACCCCACCTCCAACAACCACAACCACCACAACCCCACCTCCAACAACCACAACCACCACAACCCCAACCCCACCAACAACCCCAACCCCACCTCCAACAACCGCAACCACCACAACCCCACCTCCAACAACCATAACCACCACAACCCCAACCCCACCTCCAACAACCCCAACCCCACCTCCAACAACCACAACCCCACCTCCAACAACCGCAACCACCACAACCCCATCAAACTCCACAAGGAAGACAAAAGCCCCCGCATAATGCATCTCCGAAATTCTTCCAATACTTCATCCCGGGCGGCGAGCAAGCAGATGCAAAGCAACCCTCCTGCAATCGGCCGGGAAGGAGGGGTGGGGTAGGGGGTGGGGGTAGGGGTGGGGGTGGGTGGGGTGGGGTAGGGGGTGGGGCTAGGGGAGGGGGTGGGTGGGGTGGGGTAGGGGGTGGGGCTAGGGGAGGGGTGGGTGGGGTGGGGTAGGGGTGGGGGTAGGGGAGGGGTGGGGGGGGGGGGGGATTGGGGTGGGGGAGGGGGGGAGGAGGAGAGCGATGAGATGGTGAAAGGAGGAAGGAGGAGGGGGGTGGTAGTAAGGGTGAGGAGGGGGGAAGGGGAGGGGGAGGGGGGCAGGGGGTGGGGGTGGGATCGGGGGAGGATTAGAGCGATGAGATGGTGAAAGGAGGTAGGGGGGTAGGGGAGGGAAGGAGAGGTGCGGAGGGGTAGGGGGATGTGGAGGTGGAGGTAAGGGAGGGGGATGTGGGGGGTGATGGTAGGGGTGGGAAACGAGGTGGGGAGAGGAGAGCGTAGAGATGGTGAAAGGAGGAAGAGGGGAGGGGGAGGTATGGGTGACGAGGGGGGTGGGTGAAGTGGGGGTGGAGGTGGGGGAGGGTGAGGGTGGGGGGAAGAGGGGAGGAGAGCGATGAGATGATGAAAGGAGGTAGGGGTGGAGGTGGGGAGGGGAAGAGGGGAGGTAGGGGAGGTAAGGGGAAGGTATAGCAAGTTGAGGTACAATGACAGGGGGAGGAAGGGTGGGGGGGAGGGGTTAAAGAACAGGGGAAGGGGGAGGGGAAGGACATAGGAGAGAGGGGTAGGGGAGAGAGAGAGAGGTAGGGGGAGGGGGAGGGGGAGGAGAGAATATGAAAGGCAAGAGGGAAAGATGGAGGGGGGAGGTGAAAGGGTAGGAGAAGGGGTGGGGGTGGAGATGATGGGGGGGGGGGTAGAAGGCGGAGAATCAGAGAAGCCGAGACAGGACAGGCGGAGGGAGGGAGGGGGGAGGGGGTGAGAGAGGAAGGGAGAGAACGAGAGGTATGGTGGTGGGGGGGAGAGTGGGGTATGAGAGAGGCAGGGGAGAGAGAAAGGCATGGAAGAAGCAGGGGAGAAAGATGTGGGGGATAACAGAGAGAGAGAGAGAGAGAGAGAGAGAGAGAGAGAGAGAGAGAGAGAGAGAGAGAGAGAGAGAGAGAGAGAGAGAGAGAGAGAGAGAGAGA
>NC_091585.1:15882743-15890243 GCF_042767895.1 Penaeus vannamei
TGGTGGTTGTGATTGTGGTTGGGTGGTGATTGTGGTGGTGGTGGTGATCGTGATGAGGATTGTGGTGATGGTGGTGATCGTGATTGTGATTGAGGTGGTAATGGCAATCGTGGTGGTAGTGGTGATTGTGGTGGTGATCGTGATGATTATTGTGGTGGTGGGGATCGTGGTGGTGGTGGGGATTGTGATGGTGATCGTTTTGATGGCGATCGTTGTGGTGGTGATCGTGGCAATTGTGGTGGTGAATGTGGTGGTGGTGGTGATTGCAATGGTGATCATGATGGTGATTGTGGTGGTGGTGATTGTGGTAGCAATTGTGATGGGAATTGTGGTGTTGATTGTTGTGGTGATCGTGCTGGTGATTGTGGTGGTGGTGATTGTGGTTGTGGTGATCGTGATCGTCATGGGGATTATGGTGGTGATGGTGATCAGGATACTGATCGTGATAGCCATAGTGTCTATGATTGTGATAGTGACAGTGACGATGATTGTAGTGGTATCCATTACAATTACGGTAAAAAACAAATCAAGATTAATATTTGATTTATAGACGTTACACAAAATTATTTTTTCTTATCATAAACCTGTCATTTCTTTTTTATTATAAAAATTGTCGATCATAATGCAATGATCTTATGGAATTGCAATATTGCTAACAGTAAGAACGATGAAAGTAATAATTTTAGAAATAATGATGGAAACGATAACATAATGATGCTGATAGATACGACGATGAAGATGAAAGGATAATGAAGATGAGGATAAAGTTAAAGATAGATATGAATATGAATATGAATATGAAAATAGAAATGAAAATGAAAATGAAAAAAAAATGAAGATGAAGATGAAGATGAAGATAAAGATGAAGATGAAGATAAAAATAGAAACAAAAAAGTAAATTTAAACGAAAACGGTGACGAAAATGAAAATCTAAGTATTGACATAGAGACATAATTATATAGGAAAGAGAAGGGGAGAATATACACAGCAAGGTGAGATAGAAACAGGGATAAAAATAGATAGATATATGGTCCAAGTAAAAGACCAAGATAAAGATAATAATGATAATAATGACATAGCAGACAGAACCATCAGCAAATGGGAAGAAGAAACAGAAAACGGGAAGAAACAGAAAATGGGAAAAAGAAACAGAAAATGGGAAGAAACAGACAACGGGAAGAAACAGAAAATGGGAAGAAGAAACAGAAAACGGGAAGAAACAGAAAATGGGAAGAAACAGAAAACGGGAAGAAACAGAAAATGGGAAGAAGAAACAGAAAATGGGAAGAAGAAACAGAAAATGGGAAGAAGGAACAGAAAACGGGAAGAAACAGAAAACGGTAAGAAACTGAAAACGGGAAGTAACAGAAAACGGGAAGAAGAAACAAAGAACGGAAGAAGACGCAGAAGAGAAGAATTTTTAGGTCAAGGAGAAACGCAAGATAATTATCGACGCTGCAATTTAGTCACGAAATTGAGCGGAAGATAGATAAAGCGAGGAGGGGCGGCCTTGCAATGTGGCGCCTCTCTTCGTTGCAATCTTTCAACACGTGTCGTCTTGGTAATGGTGTTTTCGAAATTTTGGAGAGAGTGCACTGAGGAGGATCTTCGCAGCTGTGATAAAACACACACACGCCTGCACATACATACGGACGCACATACACACAGACACAGACACACTCTTATAGGCACATAGACATTGACACACACGCATACACACTGACACACACACACACATACGGACGCATATATACACACAAACACACACACATACAGACACACACACACACACACACACACATATACATACATACGGGCACACACACACAGACACACATACACACACAAACACACACACATACGGACACACACAAACACACAAATGCCCGAGTATTTGAATTTAACACGGACACGTACACTAGCATACTTTAAGACGAATGATGGTCTATCTATTTTTTTCCAGCTATATCTATATATATTTATCTATCAATTCACCTTTATATCTGCACGTGTATATATTAAGAGAGAGAAGAGAGAGAGAGACACACACAGGATACTATGTACATAGACATGTATACAAACAGTGTACATTTGGACCCCCCTCTTCTCTCTCTCCTTCCCTCTTTAACTCTCTCTTTCCATCTACACCCCTCCCACTCTCTCCATTTCCCTCCCTCCACCTCCCCTCTCTCTCCTTTTCTATCTCTCTCCCTACCCCCCCCCTTCACTCTCTTTCTTCCCCCTTCCTCCTCCATCTCTCTCTCCCTACCCCCTATCCCTCTCCCTCTCTCTCTCCTTCCTTCCCACTATCTCTACTTCCCCCTCTCTTTCTCTCCTTTCCTCCCTCTTCTCCTCTTTGTCTCTGTCTTTTTCCCTCTCCATCTCTCTCTCCTTACCCACTATCCCTGTCCCTCTCTCTCTCCTTCCCTCCCTTCTTCCCTCCCACTCTCTCTCCTTCCCTCCCTCTTTCTCTCCTTACCCTCTCTTCTCTCTCTCTCTCTCTATCTCTGTCTCTTTCCCTCTCCATCTCTCTCTTCCTACCCCATATCCTTCTCCATCTCTCTCTCCTTCCCTCCCACTCTCTCTCCTTCCCACCCTCTTTCTCTTCTTCCCCCCTCTTCTCTCTCCTTCCCTCCCACTCTCTCTCCCTATCCCCTATGCTTCTCCCACTCTCTCTCCCTATCCCCTATCCTTCTCCCACTCTCTCTCCTTCCCTCCCTCTTTCTCTTCTTCCCCCCTCTTCTCTCTCCTTCCCTCCCACTCTCTCTCCTTCCTTCCCTCCCTTCCTCCCTCTCTCTCCCCTTCCTTCCCTCCTTCCCTCACACTCTCTCACCTTCCTTCCCTCCTTCCCTCCCTCTCTCTCTCCCCTTCCCTCCCTCCTTCCCTCTCCCACTCTCTCTCCTTCCCTCCCCCCTTCCCTCCCCCACTCTCTCCCCTTCCTTCCCTCCTTCCTTCTCTCCATCTCTCCCCTTCCTTCCCTCCTTCCCTCTCCCACTCTCTCTTCTTCCTTCCCTCCTTCCCTCCCACTCTCTCTCCCTATCCCCTATACCACTCCCACTCTCTCCCCTTCCTTCCCTCTTTCCCTCCCTCTCTCTCTCTCCCACTCTCCCTCCTTCCCTCCCTCTCTCTCTCTCTCTCTCTCCCTCTCTTTGCAAAATCCTGAGTAATGAATATCAAAAACAGGCGAAATCCCCCGTGAGTGATTGCAAGCGAGGATAATCTTCCACAAATAAATTCAGAAAACGGGTGTTGCGTTGCTTCGTGAAATCATGTTGCTGTTGCATCAAAGAAAGAAAGAAAGAAAGAAAGAAAGAGGGAAAGAGAGGAAGAAAGGAAGAGAGAGGGAAAGAAAGAAGAAGTAGAGGAGGAGGAGGAAGCAGAAGAAGAAGAAGAAGAAGAAGAGGAAGAAGAGGTAGAAGAAGAAGGAGGACGAGGACGACGAGGAGGAGGAGGAGGAAGAAGAAGAAGAAGAAAAAGAAGAAGAAAAAGTAGATGAAGAAGAAGAAGATAACGAAGAAGAAGTAGAAGAAGAAGGCGAAGAAGAAGAAGAAGAAGAAGAAGAAGAAGAAGAAGAAGAAGGAGAAGAAGAAGAAGGAGAAGAAGAAGCAGAGGAAGAAGAAGAAAAGGAAGAGGATGAAGAGGAGGAGGAAGAAGAATAAGAAGAAAAAGGAGGAGGAGGAGAAGGAGAAGAAGAAGAAAAAGCAGAAGAAGAAGAAGAAGAAGAAGAAAAAGAAGAAAAAGAAGAAGAAGAAGAAGAAGAAGAAGAACAAGAAGAAGAAGAAGAAGAAGAAAAAGGAGGAGGAGGAAAAGGAGAAGAAGGAGAAGAAGAAGAAGAAGAAGAAGAAGAAGAAGAAGAAGAAGAAGAAGAAGAAGAAGAAGAAGAAGAAGAAGAAGAAGAAGAAGAAGGAGAAGAAGAAAAAGAAGAAGAAGAAGAAGGAGAATAATAATAATAATAATGATAAGAAGAAGGAGATGGAGAAGAAGGAGAAGAAGAGGAGGAGGAAAAAGAAGAGGGAAAAGAAGAAGAAGAAGAAGGAAAGGATTTGGAGTAAGTTTCTTGGATTCTGTCGTGTTTTTATTTTTTATTTCTTTTTATTTTTTAGATTTTGATGTGCAATTGTTCGCTTTTTTATTCGTATTTTCGTTTTTGGCATCTTTATCATGAATTAAATTTTTGTTTTCTTTATTTTGTTGTTTGTTTTGTTATTGTAAGTTTGCAGCGCCGTGTAAGAATTGCTTATGATAACAAACGCACACACACACACACACACACACACACACACACACACACACACACACACACACACACACAGATACACACACGCACACACATAAACGCACACACACACACATAAACACACACACACACACACACACACACACACACACACACACACATGCATACATAAAAAGTAATGACAGATATACCAGTATAAAGACTAACGATATAGACAGGAATAAAGATCAAAGGTAAATCAAAATAGGAAAAACAAGGATGAGATGTTTTTGTATCTAGGGGAATAATTTCAAAAAAAAGGAAAAACGAAAAAAAAGAAAGAAGAAAAAAAAATGTTATTAGAAAAGGCAGAAGAAATTGAACAGAATATAAAATGAGAAAGAGAAATAAATCTTAGCAAACCCAAAAATCAAAAAAGAATAACAAATAAATATTAGAAACAGCATAAAGGCATATAAACAATAGTAGCGAACGACTCAAAGCGACGTGTTCGAACTCTGTAACCCAAGCCGTGGCCACTCCGGTGTCGAGAGAGCGCGGGTCCAAAGCGAGAAGAGTTGCCAGTTAATCTTTTTTTTCTCGCCTCAACCGCGGGGTTAAAATGGATCGTGTAAAGAGAACGAGAAATACGATTCCTTTTTCGTGACATTTTTTCCGACAATCGTAAACCGCGAATTTAAGTGACGACTAGATTAAGCGGACATTTTTTTTTTTTTTTTTTGTAAAATTGTTTACTCCATTTTAGTTTAAAGAATACACTGGAAACTCAAAAAAACAAAAACAAAAAAAAACACTCGTGTAAAAAGTTTATTCAGTTTTCTCATAAAAGGTTTATTTAGTTAATCATAAAAATACTCAATTACTCATATAAGGAATATTTAATTTGCTCATTAAAGGTTTACTCAGTTTACTCATAAAATAATACTCAAGTGAGTTCAGCCTGAACTTCCCTCAATTTAGTTCTTTAAGAAGCTTAAGCATGAATACCTTACTCATCTTACTCCTAAACAGTGAAACAGTCCTTAAAGTTTACTCATAGAAGGTTTACTCCAATAACCCCCAAAAGTGTACTCAGTTTATTGATAAACATTGCACTTAGTTTTATACTACAAAAGTTTACTCCTAAAAAGTTGACTATTTCATGATATGAAAGTTTATTCGGCTGAATCCCTCAAAAAAGATATTCATAAAGTCTTTTTTTCAATTTACTGATATAGAAAGTTTACTCAGTTTAATCCTAAAAACTTATTAAATATATCCTACAAAAAATTAACTCAGTTCAACCTACAAAAATGTATTAATTTCAGTCCTACAAAAGTTTACTCAGCAAGGACACACAAAGCTACTAGCTCACTCCCTGCCCAGCCTGCCCACAGCTTCTCGACGCGAAATAAATGTAATTTCAGAGAGAGAGAGAGAAATTAGAAAGAGAGAGAAAGATGGGGAAGAAAAGAGACAGAAAGGCAGATAATCTTAACGGTAGAACAAGAGAAATAGAAATAGAAATAAGAAAAAGGAGAGGTTAGACAGAAAGGTTAGATTATAAAGCATGGCAAAGAGATGTTCGTTAGGTAGACAGGGATTCGTTATAGAATTGAAACAAAGACTCTTTTTCGTAGTTTTAAATGATCTATTTATCTATCTATCTGTTATTTCATCGATCTATCTATCTACACACACACACACACACACACACACACACACACACACACACACACACACACACACACACACACACACACACACACACACACATATATATATATATATATATATATATATATATATATATATATATATATATATATATATATATACATATATATATATATATATATATATATATATATATATATATATATATATATATATGTATATATATATATGTATATATATATATATATATATATATATATATATATATATATATATATATATATATATATATATATATATATATATATATATATATTTGTGTGTGTGTGTGTCTGTGTCTGTGTGTTTTCATTTCTTGATTTTACAAATTAATTCATCACCATCCTCGTCTAACTAGTTCATGTTTTAATTATATATCTTTTTAGTCACTGTTGCCTTTACCTCCGAGCTAGTTATGAGAGAGAGTATCCACATGTTCGGGTACGATTAAAAACAGCTGATCTGATCTGATGACATTTATATCAATTTCCGACGAAGAAGGAAAGGGGAAACCGTTCCTTGAGGGTGAGAGCATTTTTGGGGCGATGAAAATTGAGATTGTTTCTTCTCTTGTCTTTCTCTTCCTCCCTTTCTTTTCTTTCTTGCTCTCTGTCTCTATGTGTTTGCCTGTCTGTCTCTGCCTTCCTCCCGACCCTCCCTTTCTCTCTTTCTCTTCCTTTCCCTCCGTCAATCCCTCTCTCTTCTCCTTCTCTTTCTCTCTCTTCCTCCCTCCCCCTAAACTCTCTCTCTCCCCCCCTCCCCCCAAACTCTCTCCCTCCTTCCTTCCCTCCCTCTTTCTCTTTCTTTATCCTCCTCTCAAAACAATAGACTATGAAAAAACAACAAATATCATGCATACCATGGCTGACCAGCGCTTAAGTAAAGGACTTTCCCCTCCATGTTCTATCATCGTTTCGTACCGCCCCTTGCATAAGCACCTCCCACGGTCTCTGACTTTTGCTCTCAACGGCACGTGTCAGTCAGGGAGAAATATTAAGTGGGGGAGGGTGGCTGGGTGCAGGGAGTGGGTGTTGGGTATGAATTACAGGTAGGGAGAGAAGGGGGAGGTGGGAGGGAGTGGAAAGACAGAGTTCTTTGGCTGCGTCTAATGTCTTTGTGTCCACTTGCCTGTGCATGGATGTGTGTGCGGAGTTTCTCTGTACACGTGCGGGCTCTTGTGTGCGCTGTATATTATGTAGGATTAAGTGATTATTCAAGAAGTTATAATGTCAATGGGATTATCCTCACTCTGAAGTTACTTTAGCAGACTATACGCCAACGCGCGATGAATATTTGATAACTTTATTAGAGCAAAGACAAGGTAACTGTTCAGATATTTAACGAGGTAGTTGGGGCTCCTGAATGGCCAATTTCTACTGAAGCAAAGAACAAGATTAACAAGGGAACGATGAAATGATAAATTAGCATTGGGATTTACGACCATGATATTGTTTGGTGCTGTGTTTGTTATCATATTATAAGCGTCAATGATAATCATTATAATCATTATATCATTTACATTTATGGAATTTCATTTGATATTTGTATCTAAATTATTATGAAAACCG
>NC_091585.1:15902743-15905243 GCF_042767895.1 Penaeus vannamei
CACACACACACACACACATACACACACACAAACACACACACACACACACACACACACACACACACACATACACACACACAAAAACACACACACACACACACACACACACACACACACACACTCACACACACACACACACACACACACACATATACACACACATGCACGCAAACTCACACACACACACATATACACACCCACACGCAGACATACACACACTCACACACACACACACACACACACAAACACACACACACACACACACATACAAACACACACACACACACACACACACACACACACACACACACACACACACACACACACACACACAAACGCCAACGCAAAGGCATTAACGAGCAAAGACAAAGCATTCTCTCTGCCATTTCTGGCTGGTTTCGCATCATGGGTGTTTGTCCTGATTAAGGTTCAGAACTCGTTAGAATCCCCCAAATCATTGTCAGTTATTTGTTTGTATTTTCTTTTTGTTCTATTTTATTTCATTCATTCATTTGTTTGCCTTTTTCTCCTCGGGCAGATAGCATAGCAGGTTACGTTGTTTATCGATCACATAGATGTTTAAATATTTTATTTGTTTATGATCTGTTTAAGGAAAGACATTCTTCCTCCTTCTCTATCTATTTCGTTATTGGTCTCATTGCATAAATTCTTCCTCCTTCTCTATCTATTTCGTTATTGATTTGTCTTTGTATTCGCCACCTTTATCGTTTCGTTTCTTCTTTTTGTTTCTATGCCTCTGTGTCTTTCACTTCGCTCACCTTACGTGTCTTTGTGCCTTTGTCTCTTATCATTTTTTTAAACCTTGTCTGTCGTCTGTTTGTCTGTTATGTTGTCTTATCTTTATGTCTGTACGTGTGTTTGTCTCTGTCTCTCTTGCCTCATCTGTTGATCTGTCTTTATTCTTATGTTTTCTTTATCTTTCTAGTTTGGTTTGTCTGTCAGTTCGTCCGTGACTGTGTCTGGTATCCTTCCTGTCCTGTTTGTCTGTCTGTCAACTGCCTGTCTCTATCATCTCTCTTGTTCCCTCTGTCTGTCTCCATCTACATTTACAACGCTTCTTTTTTATTTATACATACGAATGAACTTTCCTGGTGTCTGTTCGTTTACTTTCATTTCTTTGTTTTCTTGTCTCTTTTTCATATTTTCATCATTCACATTTTCGCAATATATATTAGCTTCTCAGTCTGATTCTTTCTTCTCTCTCTCTCAACCTCCCTCCCTCTCTCTCAACCTCCCTCCCTCTCCCTCTCTCTCCCCCTCGTCCCTCTCTCTCTCCTAATCTCCCTTCCCTCTCCCCCCTACTCTCTCTCTCTCTCTCCCTCCCTCTCCCTCTCCCACCGTCCTTCCCTCTATCCCTCCTTCTCCCCCTCCCTCCTTCCCTCTCCCACTTTCCTCCCTCCCCCTCCCTCCACTCCCCGCCCCCTTCCTCGTCCTCGCAAGACGACTAAACTTGGCTCGTTCACGGGGCATAACGACCGTTCGAAGTTTTGTCTAATTATATTTGTTTTCAGATTTTCGTCCGCTGGGGCCTTCTCCCCGTGTCGCATATGGGATCATACGTCTTTAAAATTCTTGGAACGGGGGGAAAAAAAGGGAAAAAAAAGAAAAAGAAAAAAAATCTTGGTGTTAGTTCAGGTAGCAGCGACGGATAAACTTTTGCATAAATTAGTGCGGTGTGTTGGGGTAATAAATTGCGAGGTAGGGGGGTTGTAGAATGTGAATTAAGATTTGAAACTTAAGGGAAAAGAATGAAAGAAAAGAAAAAAAAAATGAATATTTCTAAAAGTAAGGTCCAAAGTTTGGTGCTGTCAACGCGTCCCATCAAAAATTATATATTCGAGAAACTCAAGCCAAAATTGAACTTTTATAGTGCATCTCTGTCTCCACATTTACCTTATGGTACTGTATTCTGCACGGTCTTTTCCGCAAACAAAATAGTTTTCTTCACAAAACAGAGTTTCGTTACAAAATGTAATTATTTCGCGAGATACATTTTCTTTGCAAAATATATATATATTTTTTGGCAAAATACAATTTCTGCAAAATACATTTCTTTCGCAAAATACAATTACTTTGCAAAATACAATTTCTACAAAATACACTGTCTTGGTAAAATACAATTACTAGAACAATTAATAGAACATTTTTTTCAGCTGAAAGACAATTTTTTTTAATGACTAAAAGATGACATGAATACATCACTGGTTTCCACTTCGAGTTATATTCCCATATATATTCTATTACTGGCTCAGATAATCACTTCAAATAAATATTCAGTTTATTTGCCATTCCCAAAAAACAAAACAAAAACAAAACAACAAAAGTAAATAAATAAAAAATAAAAATAAAGATAAATAGATTTAAGAAATCAATAAATAAAAAATAAAAAAATACCAAGAGGTGCAAAATAGGACAGTTTACCTTAAAGTGGATTAAGGTTGATGTGGGTAGATTGTTGTGGCTCTGGGGGAATTTAGAG
>NC_091585.1:15925243-15930243 GCF_042767895.1 Penaeus vannamei
AAGAAAAGAAAAGAAAAAGCGAAAAGAAATTGTAAAAAACGAAAAGAGAAATACCATAAGTATAGAAATAAAGGAAGAAAACATAAAAAACTAAGGTATATAGTAAGAAAATCAATAACAACAAGCAAACCACGTCAATAACAACAGCAATAGTAATAGTAATAATGATCATGATCCTAAGACTTTTTTCCAAGATTTTCCGTAGCAAATTACCGATAAAAAAGCCGTTGACAATGAACAACAAATCAACGACTGTGTTACACGTCAAACAAGCCAATCATAACGGCTGTTTCATCTCATGCGTTCTTATCCGAACAAGTGCTGCGAGTATTCGAAATTCACACGTGATAACTCTGCCCAGCGCGGATGCCAGATATAAGAAAAAAGAAAATAAGGAAGAAAGAAAGAAAAAAACAACAACAATTAGGGAACAAAAAACGCAAGTAAAGAAATAGAATAATGAAATAGAGCAAAATCAACAAAACGGGGAACTTTCGAAACCTTTATTTTAATATCATTACGTAATTATATCATTCTACACTTTAAAATTTGACTTTCTTAATTAATCCGCATGTTCTTCCATCACAATAGCATTCCATATTTGTTCACCGACACTCCACAACCTCCAAATTAACCCCCCAAAAATAATTAAAGAAATAGAGCAAAAGAACAATGGAACAACAGAAAAATGAACAAAAACACACGCAGAGACTGAACTGGTCTGTCTCTTAGGGTTCCCACAGTGCCCGATTAGCACGCTGAGACCACCTTCTGAGACCGAAATTTCGTAAGCGGTTTAGGCTCCGGCGACGAAGACCCGTGAAAAATCTCGCCTTGTTTTGAATAGGATGGGACATTGTGGCGTGGAATTCACTTTTTTTAATTCTTTAATTTTATTTTTTATTTGATTTTTTTTTCATTTTATTGTATGTGTAGAGAAATATATATTTTTTTATATACGTTTTTTCCATATTGGATTATGCATATTTGTTTGTTTATATATCTATTGTTTGGGATTTTTTGTATATATATCTATTCATCATTATTTTTAGGAGAGTGTTTTCGAAAAAAATGTTTTGATTATTATTTTTTCATTCTCTTTGAGGGGGTTGGAGGAGGGAATGATGAGGTCGGGAGAATGAGGAAATAATGAGTAATGAGGAAGTAAATGAGTATAGAAAAAATGAGGTTGAATGTAGTGGGATGAGGAGGCTAGGAGAATGAAGAGAAATCATAAGTAATGGAACCAATGAGCAATGACGAAAGAAAGGAGAAATGAGTATAGCAAGAATGAGAGAATTACATGGGGAGGACAGGGAGGGGATGAGGAGGCCGGGAGAATGAGGAAACAATGAATAACGAAGAAATAGAGGATTGATGAGTATAGAAGAATGAGGGGGGATAGAATATGGCTGGAATAATGAGGGAAAATAAGTAATGAGGGAAGAGTAAAGCAAGAATGGAGGGATGAGGGAATGATGAGGCTGGGAGAAAGGAAAAAAACAAGTAATGAGGAAATAAATAAAATATGGGTAGCAAAAATGAGAGGATTGCATAGGAAGTGTAGGAACGAGGATGAAGAGGTAGGGAGAATGCGGAAAAATAAGTAATGAGGAAATTAATAAAAAAGGAGTTTAGAAGGAATGAAGGGAAAGGAGAAAGAGGGACGGGGGGGGGGGGGGGTCAGGGAGAAGGTCTTTCAGAAATTAAAGGAAATAAAGGTAATTTGATTAATATTTCACGTCACTTTACGTCGTTTTATCGTATTTTTCTTCTTTCTATATTTATTTATTCGTTTATTTTCTTGTCTACGTCGTTTTATCGTATTTTTCTTCTTTTTATATTTATTTATTCGTTTATTTTCTTGTCTACGGGATGTTCCTTTCCGTTTATTTTTTCTCTTATTGTTTTTTCTTTCTTTGTTTTTTATTATGAAGAATATTTTTATTGTTATTACTATCATTATTTATATTAATCTTTTATTAGATTGATTTATTTTTGATACTCCTTTTATATAGTTTTTGTTATTCCTTTGTTCTCTTTTTCTTGTATCAATGACACATATATTTGTTTCTTTTGTACTGTTCTTCATTAAATATATATTTTCTAAATTAATCAGTATGTTTAACTATTCAATGTATATATATTTTTTTCTATATGTTTATTTTCATTTTAAAGAACTCCCTCTCTTATTTTTTTATTTTAATTTTTTTGCCTGCTCGTTATCTTCCCTTCTCCCCCATCACTTTCACTCTTATTTTTTCGTTTTTCTCATCTTTCTTTTTTTCTCTGACTCCCACATCATTCTCTTTCTTTCTCTTTTTTATCTTTCATCTCTCCCCTCTTCCTCTCCTTTTTTTCCTCTATTCCTTCTTTCTGCCCTTTTCTCTCCTTCTCAATGGCTATCCTTCCCTCTTTTCAACATATTTCTCTCTCTCTCTTCCTCCTTCTGTATTTTTCCCACTCTTTGTCAACCATTTCTACATTTTTTCTTTTTTTCTTTTCTTTTCTTTTTTGCCCATCTTTATCTTACTCCTCCTCCCCCCATTTTATTTCCACTCCTACATCCACTCTGTTCTCTTAGCCTTGTATAATTTCCCGGGCTTTGGAAATATGAAAAAAGAAAAAAGTGAAAAAAATGTAAATTAATAAATAAAAAGAAGAAAAAGAAGAAGAAGAAGAAGTAGAAGAAGAAGAAGAAGAAGAAGGAGAAGGAGAAGGAAAAGGAAAAGGAAAAGGAAAAGGAAAAGGAAAAGGAAAAGGAAAAAGAAAAGGAAAAGGAAAAGGAGAAGGAGAAGGAGAAGGAGAATGGGAAAAGCAAAAGGAAAAGGAAAAGGAAAAAGGAAAAGGGAAAAGGAAAAGGAAAAGGAAGAAGGAAGGAAAAGAGGAAAAGTGAAAAGGAGCAGAAGGAAAAGGGAAAAGGAAAAGAGGAAGGAGAAGGAAAAGGAAAAGGAAAAGTGAAAAGGAGGAAAAGGAAAAAGGAAAAAGGAAATGGAAAAGGAAAAGAAAAGGAAAAGGAGAAAGGAAAAAGGAAAAAGGAGAAAGGAAAACAGGAAAAGGAAAAGGAAAAGGAAAAGGAAAAGGAAAAGGAGAAAAGGAGAAGGAGAAGAAGAAGAAGAAGGAAGGAAGGAAAAGCAAAAGCAAAAGAAACGAAAAGGAAAAGGAAAAGGAATAGGGAAAAGGGAAAAGGAGAAGGAGAAGGAGAAGGAGAGAGAAGGAGAAGGAGAAGGAGAAGGGAGAAGGGAGAAGGAGAAGGAGAAGGAGGAAGGAGGAAGGAGAAGGAGAAGGAGAAGGAGAAGGAAGAAGGAGGAGAAGAAGAAGAAAAGAAAGAAGAAGAAGAAAATGTAGAAGAAGAAGAAGAAGAAGAAGAAGAAGAAGAAGAAGAAGAAAAAGAAGAAGAAGAAGAAGAAGAAGAAGAAAATAAAAGAAATGCGTCGTCGAATTTTGTATGAGGGACAGCTTTTGTCTACTTAATATTCATAGTAGTTTTATAGTCGATGATGTGGGATCCGATGGTTGTGGAGGGTAAGGACAGCTGTGGAGGGTATGTGGAGGGTAAGGGTATCTATGAAGGGTAAGGGCAGCTGTGGAGGCTATGTGGAGGGCAAGGGCAGCTGTGAAGGGTAAGGGTATCTATGGAGGGTATGTGAAGGTTTAGGGCAGCTGTGGAGGGTATGTGGAGGGTAAAGGCCGCTGTGGAGGGTATGTGGAGGGTAAGGGCAGGTGTGCAGGGTATGTGGAGGGTAAGGGCAGCTGTGAAGGGCATATAGAGGGCAAGGGCAGCTGTGGAGGGTATGTGGAGGGTCAGGGCAGCTGTGGAGGGTATGTGGAGGGTAAAGGCCGCTGTGGAGGGTAAGGGTATCTATGGAGGGTATGTGGAGGGTGAAGGCAGGTGTGGAGGGTAAGGGTGTCTGTGCAAGGTATGTGGAGGGTCAGGGCAGCTGTGGAGGGTAAAGGAAACGCCCGAGTCAGCACCGATAAAATATATTGATAATAACGATATACACGCTTATATAACGTAAATAATGTATCCGCCCCTGTACACTCCTTATATAAGGGTTATATTGTTGTTCTTCTTCCTTCTTTACCTTACTTTGACTCTTCTCTTCTCTCTCTTTATCTTCCACTATCCTTTCACCTGATGTTTCTCTCTCTCTTTTCCCTTCGTCTTTACATCCTTCCCCTTCTTCTTCTTTTTTATCTCTTCCTCCCCTCCTTGTCTACTCACCCTCTTTGCCCCCCTCTACCTCCCACCACTTTCTCTTTCTCTCCCTTTGTCCTGTTCTTTCTTTATTTCTTGTTAACTAATATGTCTGTTTGCCTGTATGTTTGTTTGTTTTTGTGTGTGTGTATCTTATGTTTTCCGTTCCCCTCTTTCTGTTTATTGCCTCTTGCATGTTTAATATATTTATTTAGTTTTTTTTCTTACATTTAAATCCTACCTCTTATCTTTCCCTCTGTCTTTGTCTCTCCATCTCTGTCTTACTCTCTCTGTCTGTCTCTCTCTCTCTCTCTCTCTCTCTCTCTCTCTCTTTCTCTCTTCTCTCTCTCTTCTCTCTCTCTCTCTCTCTCTTCTCTTCTCTCTCTCTCTCTCTGTCTCTCTCTCTGTCTCTCTCTCTCTCTCTCTTTCCTTCTCCCTCTCTCTCTCCCTCTCGCTCTCTTGCTTTCTCTCTCTCTCTCTCTCCTCTCTTATTCTTTATTATCCTACGAAAAAAAAAATCAGGCACTTGCAAAATTACTCAACAACAAACAAACAAACAAAAATTCTCTAAAGCTCAAATCATCCAAACAAATGTCAGAAAAGTCATCACTCAGTGCACGGGCGAATAATGACTTTAATTGCCCTTAATGAGGTCGAAATCAGCCCTTGGTGTCATTAGGGCGACATTGGGCTTCGTATCATCCTTATCGCGCATTCCTAATTGGGTTCTGATTATTTAATTAATTCGTCCAAATATCTGCATGAGAGTGATTTCGTTGAGGGTTAATTTCGTTCCGTA
>NC_091585.1:15937743-15939582 GCF_042767895.1 Penaeus vannamei
GTTGAAAATCCGGTACCGCAAGGGTGGCGATCATGGCGGACCCGATATTATCTCGCTTTCAGAAACTACTTCTTCAAAGGAGGATCGAGCTGAAAGACGTGGCATTGGAATCGCTTCTAAGAGGAGTTTAAACCCCTTCTCTCGTCCCCTTCAGAACTTCACCTTTTTTATAGGTCTTACAAACTCCTTTCCCAATGTCTTTGCCGCCCTGATCCAACTTTTTTTATATTTTTTATTTTTTTTAGGGGGGGCGGGGAGTTTTTCTTTCTTTTTTCAACTTTTTTTTTTTAGTTTTTATGACTAGATTGCGCGAGTCTTGGGGTGAAGGCCGGGCCTCGTGCGGTGTTCATTGTGAGGGAAAAGTTTTGAGATTTCGATCTTTCAAAATTATTTTCTTTATATCTGCCTGCATCTTTCTTCATTTTTTTTCTTCTTATGTCTTCTGCGTGTTTTTCCCCTGCCTCTCTCTCTCTCTCTCTCTCTCCTTTTCTCTCTCTCTCTCTCGTACTACTACTGTTACGGCTAATGGTAATAATGTTAATAGTGATGCTGCTGCTACTACTACTACTAATACAGGCAAGTGCAAACAATGAATATCCCTGACATTAATATTGACAGTACTTTTACAATGGTCAACACGGAGGGCACGTTCAGTATCAAATATCCGTATAATCGTCAGCAATTGAGAGTGTGGACATTGTGTGATTAATTTCTAAAAGGAAAAGACTAAATAGATTTGGATTCACTGTCATTATCATATTTATACTCCTTAAAGAAGGGAGAAATGGGAGATGGGTAAAATATCGTCTAGCAAAAAGGAAATATTGTATTAAAGAAATGGAAACTGTGATAACGATGAGGGTGTGGAGCAGGTGAATGAGAGGTGACTTGGCTTGCTGGTATGTTGCGGAGGTGGATGTTTGACCCCACGAGAGACCCGTGCCCCGGTTGCAGAGGGCAGAGGTGACAGGCGAAATCGTCGTCTGTCCCTGTCTCTCTCCCTGCTCTGTTCTGCCTGCTGTTGTTCTTCTGGGTCTGCCCCGGTCTACCTGACGAGACACCCTTTTATACAGCTGTTCCTTGGGAGGACGTTTACTTGCTTAGTAGAAAGTGCCAAAAGGGAAAGTATCTCCTTGCTTTGTTCTGCCTATTGTTGTTCTTCTAGGTCTGCCCCGGTCTACCTGACGAGACACCCTTTTATACAGCTGTTCCTGGGGAGGGCGTTTGCTTGCTTAGGAGAAAGTGCCAAAAGGGAAAGTGACTCCCTGCTGCGTTCTGCCTGCTGTTGTTCCTCTGGGTCTCTTGTTCTGCCTGACGAGACGGTCTTTTATCCAGCTATTCCTTGGGAGGGCGTTTGCTTGCTCAGGAGAAAGTGCCAAAAGGGAAAGTGGAGTCCGCTGACGGAGGAATGTAGCTACCGGGACCTAGGTGCGAAAGAGGTAACCATCGTCGACAGAAACAACGCACATGGAATATATATTTTGGTTATTATTCAACTATTCCAATTTCTGTGAAATAAAATGTATTCGTGTATCTATAATTTCATATTAGCATTTGCATAATTTGAGCCAGTTAAGACACAATGCAAACATACACATTATAATTACGCATTCAATCTTAAAACAAATTTGCATCATCCTTTATCTATTACGCGTTTCACTAACAACTGTCACTATAAAAATACAATGACATGACACCATCAGCAAGTCCTCACGAACACCAACAATACGAAAATTAGTAACACTAAACTCATCACCATACCACCAGTTATCTCATGACTATTACGAACTCAAACTCATAATCAAACAATATCAGATATGAGGGTCGATTAAAAATTTT
>NC_091585.1:15977582-15980082 GCF_042767895.1 Penaeus vannamei
TCACAAACACACTCCCACTTTCACTAAAAAATAAAAAACTTTTTAGTCATTAAAAAAATACAAATGAACCGCTTCAAGTTTCTTCTACATCAGTAAACGTCATAGTTTATGTTTTAAAGTGAAAAAAGGATTTAATAGAACACGGTAGAAGTTTGCCGGAAAAAATCGTTTGATTTTTTTCGGTAAAATAAAAACACCCGAATTTAAGGTAATATTTACATTTCAGTCAGATTTTTTTACGGATTTTATTTCGGTTTAATTTACTTATAGCGACGCACGTAGATAGGGGGAAATGGACACCGCCATCTTATAGAGCGGAAGAAATAGAATACGATACAACATAGTTTAAGCTACAGCAGCCTCATTGTCACAGCTAAATGACGAAAATATACCCTACATATCACCGCCTAGATTCCGTCACATCTTATCTATCTTGCCACGAATAACACAACACTGACCGCATAACTCATTACTACGATTAAAGTAGTTCATGTGTTACTACGTACTAATTATTAGTGTGATGTTAGATATTTATGCTTTTAAAGTCTTTTTATTAATGTTATTACGCTTCATTTACGTGTTTTAAGATTTATCTACACACTTATTTAATTATCTGCGCATCATTTGTTTCACATTTTCATTAGCCAGCTGGGAAGTTTGATAGTTCGGGCCGGTCATTATGTGGCAGAACTCCGGTGAGAAATTTTGCGTTTCGTGTTGCGTTGATTCTGGGTTATTCTTAAGACTAAACAGGGGCAACAAAGATATAGTAATCATCCCAGTTGAATACCCGAGCCCATCAACTGGCCCCTAAAAATCGAAGCAATCAACCCTCCCCACGCCTAGTCACGGCAGCTTAAATTGTTAGATTTGGTTGGTTTATAGGTCAGTATTTTTTTTTATTTACTTATTATTATTATTATTTTTTTTTTTTTTGGGGGGGGGGTGGAACATGTGAATTCCCATATATCGTACCGGAAGGTCGGTCCGTAGAATTTCAAATATGGCCGGTACATTCGTAGTTATATTGGCCGATTATAAGCATGTTTTTGTATTGGTTTTACGCATTTTTGTTCTCAATTCTTCTTACTTAGGCCTGTTTTACCCCGTAATTTCCATGATATACTTCATGCCCTCTCCTGCTAACGGGACTATCAAATCAAGATCGTCGATGGAGAAATGGCACTCGATCTCCTCAACGATTCATTCGCAGAAGAAACAGCACCAAGAATCCATAAAATCATTGGATTTCCTGCAGAAAAACATCAATTTTTCGACTTAGTCTCTGGAAGTGGCGTCGCTATTGGTTATAATTACCTTTATTTCTATGGTTGTAAGTTCTGTAAGAAGTTTCTGATATACTTTTTTATCATTAAAAAGACAAGTATGACTGAAGGAGCCCCATGCCGCACGTGCACACACATAAACATATGTCTAAGGCATACTATATACACCTGTCTCTCTTTCTCTTTCTTTCTATCTCTACCTCTGTCTCTCTCTTACTCTTATTCTCTTTCTCTCTACACACAGACACACCATGGAGTAGTTATTTCTTGCACCAACAACATCAACTATAGCATAGTGCATCCAATTCGCAAAAAATGACCGCCTATTTAATAATTACATTATAATTACAATTACCGTAGGCATAGCTAATTACGTCACGTTTCCATGGAAACCAAATTTGTTCTAAACAAACTTGTACCGGCCTGGCGCTGTCTATATCGTGCCTCTTGAATTTCTTCAAAAATGAAATTAGATCAATCTCTCGGGAACAGAACCACATCAAATCAAATCATATTGACAGTTTTACATGTATACTTACAGGCAAAGTCCAAGCAAGCATAAAGAAGGTGTATGATGTAACGGGGAGTACTGTTTTATTTTCTGACACGAACTTAGATATGTGAATCCCAAGAAAATAATCATGGGTCGTATCAAATCTTGAAAATATATTAAATAGATGATTAAAGTTAGGAAAATAATGTAATTTTTCTATGTTTTTCCGATAGTATATGTTGTTTTTATGTAAAAGTGCTCTAGGCCTATCGAAAAAAAAAAAAAATAGATCGCGGAATGCATTGAAATAAATCACAGAACGTAGGTCTGCTCAAATGTTTTTAAAGAAATAAGGTACCGGAAAATACAATTATTTGCAGCAAACAAATTTACTTGAATTGAATATGGTAGGCGATTAATAACATTCATTAATTAGCATTCATTAACATGAAATTTAATCAGTCTAAGTATATAGCTAGATTTCACTATTTATGACAGTAATTCAACCGTAATTCAATTCCTTCAGCTATCGTGAACAAAATATTTGAATGACGAGAGTAACTGCGCTTCCGGTATATAACTTGTATACGTTTGTGAACTGAGTTGCGGGTTTGTTTACAGCTGAAAATTCGTTGCCATGCCAACGTGACGTAGCACTTGAGAACTCTATTACAATACCTGAAAAACGACAACCTAACACGGGCAGTTTGACAGTTTGACC
>NC_091585.1:15990082-15992582 GCF_042767895.1 Penaeus vannamei
CGTGCCGTTAAATACCTATTTGAAAAATCCCCTGTGGATAGGAGGACGTGCCGTTAAATACCTCCTGCTAGTTGAAAAATCCCCTGCGGATAGGAGGACGTGCCGTTAAATACCTATTTGAAAAATCCCCTGTGGATAGGAGGACGTGCCGCTAAATACCTCCTGCTAGTTGAAAAATCCCCTGCGGATAGGAGGACGTGCCGTTAAATACCTATTTGAAAAATCCCCTGTGGATAGGAGGACGTGCCGTTAAATACTTACTGCTAGTTGAAAAATCCCCTGTGGATAGGAGGACGTGCCGTTAAATACCTACTGCTAGTTGAAAAATCCCCTGCGGATAGGAGGACGTGCCGTTAAATACCTACTGCTAGTTGAAAAATCCCCTGTGGATAGGGGGACGTGCCGTTAAATACTTACTGATAGTTGAAAAATCCCCTGTGGATAGGAGGACGTGCCGTTAAATACCTATTTGAAAAATCCCCTGTGGATAGGAGGACGTGCCGTTAAATACCTACTGCTAGTTGAAAAATCCCCTGTGGATAGGAGGACGTGCCGTTAAATACTTACTGCTAGTTGAAAAATCCCCTGTGGATAGGAGGACGTGCCGTTAAATACCTATTTGAAAAATCCCCTGTGGATAGGAGGACGTGCCGTTAAATACTTACTGCTAGTTGAAAAATCCCCTGCGGATAGGAGGACGTGCCGTTAAATACCTACTGCTAGTTGAAAAATCCCCTGTGGATAGGAGGACGTGCCGTTAAATACCTACTGCTAGTTGAAAAATCCCCTGTGGATAGGAGGACGTGCCGTTAAATACTTACTGCTAGTTGAAAAATCCCCTGTGGATAGGAGGACGTGCCGTTAAATACTTACTGCTAGTTGAAAAATCCCCTGTGGATAGGAGGACGTGCCGTTAAATACTTACTGCTAGTTGAAAAATCCCCTGTGGATAGGGGGACGTGCCGTTAAATACTTACTGCTAGTTGAAAAATCCCCTGTGGATAGGGGGACGTGCCGTTAAATACCTACTGCTAGTTGAAAAATCCCCTGTGGATAGGAGGACGTGCCGTTAAATACTTACTGCTAGTTGAAAAATCCCCTGTGGATAGGGGGACGTGCCGTTAAATACCTACTGCTAGTTGAAAAATCCCCTGTGGATAGGAGGACGTGCCGTTAAATACCTATTTGAAAAATCCCCTGTGGATAGGAGGACGTGCCGTTAAATACTTACTGCTAGTTGAAAAATCCCCTGCGGATAGGAGGACGTGCCGTTAAATACCTATTTGAAAAATCCCCTGTGGATAGGAGGACGTGCCGTTAAATACTTACTGCTAGTTGAAAAATCCCCTGTGGATAGGAGGACGTGCCGTTAAATACCTACTGCTAGTTGAAAAATCCCCTGCGGATAGGAGGACGTGCCGTTAAATACCTACTGCTAGTTGAAAAATCCCCTGTGGATAGGAGGACGTGCCGTTAAATACTTACTGCTAGTTGAAAAATCCCCTGTGGATAGGGGGACGTGCCGTTAAATACTTACTGATAGTTGAAAAATCCCCTGTGGATAGGAGGACGTGCCGTTAAATACCTACTGCTAGTTGAAAAATCCCCTGTGGATAGGAGGACGTGCCGTTAAATACTTACTGCTAGTTGAAAAATCCCCTGTGGATAGGAGGACGTGCCGTTAAATACCTATTTGAAAAATCCCCTGTGGATAGGAGGACGTGCCGTTAAATACCTACTGCTAGTTGAAAAATCCCCTGCGGATAGGAGGACGTGCCGTTAAATACCTACTGCTAGTTGAAAAATCCCCTGTGGATAGGAGGACGTGCCGTTAAATACTTACTGCTAGTTGAAAAATCCCCTGTGGATAGGAGGACGTGCCGTTAAATACCTATTTGAAAAATCCCCTGTGGATAGGAGGACGTGCCGTTAAATACCTACTGCTAGTTGAAAAATCCCCTGCGGATAGGAGGACGTGCCGTTAAATACCTACTGCTAGTTGAAAAATCCCCTGTGGATAGGAGGACGTGCCGTTAAATACTTACTGCTAGTTGAAAAATCCCCTGTGGATAGGGGGACGTGCCGTTAAATACTTACTGATAGTTGAAAAATCCCCTGTGGATAGGAGGACGTGCCGTTAAATACCTACTGCTAGTTGAAAAATCCCCTGCGGATAGGAGGACGTGCCGTTAAATACCTACTGCTAGTTGAAAAATCCCCTGTGGATAGGAGGACGTGCCGTTAAATACCTACTGCTAGTTGAAAAATCCCCTGTGGATAGGAGGACGTGCCGTTAAATACCTACTGCTAGTTGAAAAATCCCCTGTGGATAGGAGGACGTGCCATTAAATACTTACTGCTAGTTGAAAAATCCCCTGTGGATAGGAGGACGTGCCGTTAAATACTTACTGCTAGTTGAAAAATCCCCTGTGGATAGGGGGACGTGCCGTTAAATACTTACTGCTAGTTGAAAAATCCCCTGTGGATAGGAGGACGTGCC
>NC_091585.1:16010082-16015082 GCF_042767895.1 Penaeus vannamei
CCTGTATATCTACCGTACAGATAGAAAAATAATTGTATATTCATTTGATAGATCGATAGATATGCATTTATTTCTGTGTCTATGGATGTATGTGTATACGAAAATCGTTGGGTCGGACCTGGCACAATTTTAACAAACAGGCCGAAAATGTGTGTTCCTCTTATTTATACCCAGTTTCCCCAAACGAGAGGAAAGGGGAAGAATTTTGCCACATACTTTAGTAGGGAAAGTCACCCTGTAGGACTGCACCTACTACCTTATCAGATTTAAAAATCAAGCATCAGTATCTAAATTTACAATCCATGCATACCTGTATTCCTGCTTTCAAAGTTATATCAATGAATGTATCCTTAGTCAGAACCTATCAAAATGCAACATTCTCATGCTCGAGCAAACGAAAAAAAAAAATGCTTTTTCATAATTCTTCACTTTATATATAAATTGAACTGTACTCAGGCAGGGGAGGCCCAAGGGACGCTTCACTGCCGCATTCATGCTCCTTAAGAGACATGCAACTGCTCTGCTAATCAGAAATAATGAACCATATAATTGATACTTCTGAAGCCTAAAACTAAGAGAGAGAGAGAGAGAGAGAGAGATAGAGATAGAGATAGAGATAGAGATAGAGATAGAGATAGAAATAGAGATAGAGATAGAGATAGAGATAGAGATAGAGATGGAGATAGATAGATAGATAGATAGATAGATAGATAGATAGATAGATAGATAGATAGATAGATAGATAGATAGATAGATAGATAGATAAATAGATAGATCTAGAGAGAAAGAGAGAAATGCTTCTGACTTCTGAAAGCTAAAGTAAACCAACTAAAATTGAGTACAGGAAGAGACAAAGAGACAAAGAGACAAGAGATACAGGGCCCAGGACAGAAAAAGTCCAAAGGGCAAAGCCAAGGGTAAATAACGAGGGAAGATAAAAGATAACACAGATAACAGGTACTGTAAAAGGTCAACATATAACACAAATATGAGAGTAGTTCCCTTTCAGATCAAAACTCGTGATTTAGTTGCGACTTATGATGAGAAATTCTCAATAGTAATAATGATAATAAAAATGATAATAATGATAATAGTAATAATAGTAATAATGATAAAAATAATAATGATAATGATAATAGTAATAATAGTAACGATGATAACTATTATCATTATTGTGATTATTTCTATCATCACCATCATTATAATTGTTATTGTTATCATTATCATTATTGCTATTAGTATCATCATTATCATTATTATTACTATTGCTAATGCTATCATTCTCCTTATTCTTATTCTTATTATCATCATTCTTATTCTATTCTTTTACCATGCTTATCATTATTATTTCTATCATTATTATTGTTGAATTAAGAAAGATAGAAGTATTTATTCATAAATTTTGGTGTTCCTGAATTCTTCAATATTCTTTTTTCTCCATCTATCCTTCTCCCTTCCTGTATGCATATTGCAGTATTTGGGGGATAAATCGTTCATAGAGTGCTATAATAATATCTGCTTAATTAATGATGGTGATAATGATTATACTACTACTATCATTACTACTACTACCACTTCTGTTACTATTAGTCATAACAATGAAAATGATAGTGATAATAATGATAACGATAAGAGTAATGCTAATATTTAAGGCAATAATGATAACACCAAAAGTAGCAACAACAGTAATACAACAACAAGAACAATAACGATAATAATAATCATAATAATAATAATAATAATAATAATAATAATAATAATAATAATAATAATAATAATAATAATAATAATAATAATAATAATAATGATAATAATAGAAATGATAATGATATCACTATTAGTACCAATGGAAACAATAATGATATTATAATGATAATTATATAATGATAATAATTTTAACAAAGTAATAATGATAACTATAATAGTGATAAAAATGTTTATAACATTGATAATCATCATACCAATAAAAGTAAAGATAATGATAATAATAACACGACCAACAACAAAAATAACAACGATGATAAGACAATAATAACAATGATAATGATAATAATAATAACAAAAATAATGATAAGGATAATATAAAAGATAGAATAATGAATTTATTACATATCTAACCTTTAGCACCAGATTTTCCTCAACGGCGTAATGTCGACTATTCTCACCCCTCCCTCTCCCCCTCACCTTCCCCTTCCCCTTCCCCCTTCCCCCTTCCCCCCTTCTCCCCTCACCCCTTCTCCCTCCCCCCTTCCCCTCCCCTTCCCCTTCCCCTCCCCCCTCCCCACCTACCCCTCCCACTCCCCTTCCCCCTCCCCCTCCTCTTCTCTGTTTATTTTTGGATACGACGGATACTGCGCCATCTATGAGCGACGCGCGGAAACAATTGCCGGAGTGTGTGCGTGTCCAGACTTCAGCTCTCGAGTGTGTATCTACATGTGTATCACGATTAGATGATAAGAGAAAAATAATCGATAGATAAACAAAAGGACTTGAAAGAAGCCTCAGACACCTTGTTTGACATACCGCACCCCACCCCCCCTGGCTCCGATCGCCTCACCCCCTCGAACTGAAACGAAATAATAATCAAGACGGGAAAGATTGGCACGAGAAACCTTTGACCAAAATGACGTCCTAATTTATGCAAAGCAACAAACGTCTCCGGAGGAAAGAATTAATTTAGAATTAATTTGCACTTTCCCGTCCATGTGAGAATTTAAATTTAGGTAATTACTGCAATTATGAGCGGAAAAAATAATGAGATTCTTCGACTAAAGAGAAAGAATGAGAGAGAGGGAGAGAGAGAGAGAGAGAGAGAGAGAGAGAGAGAGAGAGAGAGAGAGAGAGAGAGAGAGAGAGAGAGAGAGAGAGAGAGAGAGAGAGAGAGAGAGAGACATCAGGAGATAGGAAGAAAGTCTTTAATATTCCAGAAGTTCAATGTTTTAGCTTTTTTGTGTTTGCGTTGATTGTATCATCAGTCATTTTCTATATTTCACTGAGTATATCTATATCTATATCTATATATATCTATATTTATATCTATCTATCTACCTATAGATCTCTCTCTCTCTCTCTCTCTCTCACTCTCTCTCTCTCTCTCTCTCTCTCTCTCTCTCTCTCTCTCTCTCTCTCTCTCTCTCTCTGCTCTCTCGCTCTCTCGCTCTCTCGCCTCTCGCTCGCTCTCTCGCTCTCTCTCCCTCTCTCCCTCTCTCTCCCTTTCTCCCTCTTTCCCTCTTTCCCCTCTCTCGCTTTCTCTATTCCTCCCCTCCCTCTGTTCCTCCTTCCCTCCCACTCCTCCGTCTATTTCCTTTCCTCCCCCCCCACTCTCTCACTCTCTCTCTCGTTCCCCTACCTCCCTCCTTTTCCTTCTTCTCTTCTCTCCCCCTTTCTTTCTCTCTCTATCTTCCTCTCTCTCCCTCCCTCTCCTCTCCTTCCTCTCCTTCTCCCTCCCCCACTCCCACCCCCACCCAGTTCTCTCCCTCACCCCCTTTCTCTTTCTCTCCTTCTCCTTTCCTTCCTCTCCTTCTCCTCCCCACCCCCACCCATTTCTCTCCCTCACCCCCTTTCTCTCCTTCTCTTCCTTTCTCTCCCTCTCCCTCTCTTCCTCAATTTTTGTCTCCCTCTCTTCCTCTCTCTCTCTCCTTCTCTTCCTTTCTCTCCCTCTCCCTCTCTTCCTCTCCCTCCCCCAGTAAACACGCATCTTCGCTTCCCTTCAGGACACAATGACTACGGGAATCCAGGAATCCTGCCATTGTGTCGAGAGCTTCCTAGGAGTAAATGGTGCCATCCTTCTCTCTCTCTCGGAAGGAAACATTGGTAGGACCTGTGTCTGATCCTCTCTCTATCCACCGGCATCCTTTGGTATCCCTGGAGAGAGGGGATAGAGTCTGAGGAAAGGAGAGGGGGTGGGGTGGGTGGGGGAGGTGGTGGGAGGATAGGATGGAGGCTGTAAGGCGCGCGCTGTCTGGAGGATTAGCGAGGATGGTAGGATGCAGTAGAGATTTGGTCGAGGGAGAGATGTCTGTCATTGTTCGCTCCTTCTTTGCATTCCCCTTTGCTCTCCTTTCTTTTGCGTTTTCGTTTATGATTCCTCTTTCGCTCTTCTATTTCCTTGTCCTTTCATCCTTCCTCTTCTCGTCTCCCTCTGTCCTCCACTGGAACTCTTTTCCTTTATCGTATCTTCTCTCCTCCTTCTCCGTCCTCTTCACCCTCTTCTAATGCCTCTCCTTTTCCTTCTTTTCCTTCACCCCTTTCCTTCCAATTTCCTTCCCCTCCTCCTCCTTCCATCCTTCTCTCTCCTCCTCCTCCTCCTTCTCCTCAATCTCCTCCCACTCCTCTTCAGATCCGTCCCCTCCCCTTCCCTCCCTCTCCACCCTCCATCTCCCCCCCCCTTTCCCTCCTTCTCATCTTCCTCCCCATCTTTCCTCCTTCCTCCACCCTCTCTTCCTCCCTCCACCTCTTCCATCTCGCTCCTTGTTGAAGGACAATAAAATTCTCTTTCGAAGTATATTAACGCTTCGTTCTTTCTGTCTGTCTGTCTGTCTGTCTGTCTCTCTCTCTCTCTCTCTCTCTCTCTCTCTCTCTCTCTCTCTCTCTCTCTCTCTCTCTCTCTCTCTCTCTCTCTCTCTCTCTCTCTCTCTCTCTCTCTCTCTCTCTCTCTCTCTCTCTCTCTCTTTGCCACGAATTCGTTAGCGCTTTTCTTGAGTCGTATTCCACACGCGCTTCTAATACGCGTTGTCCCGGAACGATGGACGAAGCGACATAACGAAGAGTTATTATGTTTCATTTCTTGGGTTCCTGTATTTGCATACCATCCCTCTCCCTCCTTCAATCATTCCCTCCCTCCCTCCCTCTCTCCTTCCCTCCTACCCTTCCTCCCTCCCTCCTTCGTTCCCTCTTACCCTTCCTCTCTCCCTACTTCCTTTCCCTCCTGCTCCTCCCTCCCTCCCTCTCTTCCTCCTTCCTCCTCCTCCCTCTCTCCTTCCTCCCTCCTACTCTTCCTC
>NC_091585.1:16020082-16022582 GCF_042767895.1 Penaeus vannamei
AGGAGAGAGAGAGAGAGAGAGAGAGGAGAGAGGTATATGGAGAGAGAGATAGAGAGAGATAGAGAGATAGATATAGAGATAGATAGATAGATAGATAGATAGATAGATAGATAGATAGAGAGAGAGAGAGAGAGAGAGAGAGAGAGAGAGAGAGAGAAAGAGAGAGAGAGAGAGAGACAGAGAGAGACAGAGAGAGAGAGACAGAAACAGATAGAGACATACAGACAGACAGACACACACAGAGACACACACACAGAGACAGAGAGTACGAACATCAATAAAAAAAAATTCAAAGAAAGAGAGACCAAGACCGAAACAGACACAAAGAGAAAATACATACGAGACTCGAGTGAACAAGGCACAACCAGGGCTTCCTCTCCCTCGAGTGGGAACAGTTAGCAGCGGCGATGAAGGCAAAAGGACGAGGAAGGAGGCGCGTGGTTCTGTTACGAGGGAGATGAGGTCGGGACATGAGGGGCGGTAGGGAGGGAGACGGAGGGAAAGGTGGGAGGGGGGGGAGGGAGGGGGAGGGAAGGAGAGAGGACAGGAGGGAGGGTGGGTAGGAAGGAGGGAAGGGGGAGAGAGGGTAGGAGAGAGGGAGGGAAAGGAGGAGGGAGAGAGGGTAGGAGAGAGGGAGGGAGGGAGGGAAAGGAGTGTGGGGGAGGGCAGGAGGGAGGGGGGTAGGAGGGAAGGAAGGAGGGTAGGAGAGAGGGAGGAAGGGAAGGTGGGTAGGAGGGAAGGAAGGAGGGAGGGTGAGTAGGAGGGAAGGAAGGAGGGTAGGAGAGAGGGAGGGAAAGGAGGAGGAAGAGAGGGTTGGTGAAAGGGAAGGAGGGAGAGAGACGGAGGGAAAGGAGAGGGGGAGGGCAGGAGGGAAGGGAGGGTGAGTAGTGAGGGAAGGGAAGGAGGGAAGGTGGGTAGGGGGAAGGAAGGAGGGGGGGGGGGGAGGAGGGAGGGTGGGTAGGAAGGGGGATAGGAGGGAAAGGAGGGAAAGGAGGAGGGAGAGAGGACAGGAGGGAAGGGAAAGAGGGAAGGTGGGTAGGGGGAAAGGAAGGAGGGCGGGGGGTGGAAAGGAGGGAAAGGAGGGAAGGAAGGGGGATAGGAGAGACGGAGGGAAAGGAGGAGGGAGAGAGGGCAGGAGGGAGGGTGGGTAGGGGGAAGGAAGGAGGAAGAGAGAGAGAGAGAGAGAGAGAGAGAGAGAGAGAGAGAGAGAGAGAGAGAGAGAGAGAGAGAGAGAGAGAGAGAGAGAGAGAGAGAGAGTGAGAGAGAGGTTAAGAGAGAGAGAAAGAGAGAGGTTAAGAGAGAGAGAGAGAGAGAGAGAGAGAGAGAGAGAGAGAGAGAGAGAGAGAGAGAGAGGGGGGAGAAAGAGAGAGAGAGAGAATGGGAGGAGAGGAAGGGGAAAGGGTGGGAAAATAAATTCCTCTCGCATATGTATATGTATATATATCTATATATATCTATCTATCTATATATATATACATATATATATATATATATACATATATATATATATATATATATATATATATATATATATATATATATATATATATATAAATATATATATATATATATATATATATATATATATATATATATATATATATATATATATATATATATATATATATATATATATATATATATATATATATATATATATATATATATATATATATATATATATATATATATATATATATATATATATATATATATATATATATATATATATATATATATATATATATATATATATATATATATATATATATATATATATATTTACGTGTAGAGTGAGAGAGAGAGAGTATTACTCGTCGTAAGAGAGCGTTAGAGAACGAAAAGTAACAAATGCGATCTCACACTCGGAGCTTATTATCAGCAGGAACTTTGCCGAAATCACATACGCCGCTCCTTTGACTTTTATCAAAATGTCATTAGGATTAAAACGAACGAAAAGAAAACGTAAAATTAAATCTCGGCAAAACTCGGCAAAGTCTCTCTCCCATGGTCCTTTGATGCCCCCCTCACCCCCACCCCACACCCCACCCCACCCCACCCCACCCCCACCCCCACCCCCACCCCGCTCTCTTTGTCCCTGGCAGTTCATTTCTCCGAGTTTATCTGATTAAAACTCATTCGCGAGTATCTAAATGAATTACGGGGCTAGTGATGAATGAAGGGAAGAATGTGTGTATATACGGTATGTATGTAGTGAAGGGGATGAGGAGTTTAGATTTTGTCATCCCAGCTGAGAAAAGATGCTGAAAGTTGTGCAAGATATAGTATATACGGTGAATATGCTGTATGAAGTGTGTTTATTACTTTTAACATTATCATCTTTATTATCATTTTTATCATCATTATCGTCACCACCATCACCATCATCACTATCATCATCACCACCACCATCGACGTCATCCTTATCATTATTGTTATATTTGGACTCAAAATCTCTCTCTCTCTCTCTCTCTCTCTCTCTCTCTCTCTCTCTCTCTCT
>NC_091585.1:16027582-16030082 GCF_042767895.1 Penaeus vannamei
CGGACTCATTGAAAATTCTTACCATGTCGTTCCATCGCCCATCATGATTTTCAAATTTTAAACATATCGAGTGAACTTGTATTTGATGTACTGCTTAAAAAGACATTGAAACATTTTATGCAACTTTAAAATTGAATTTAGTATCAAGAAACTTCCGATGTGATTCGTAATTACGAAAACTTAAATTCCATAACTGAACCTGCGTGAAATATATATGGAAAATATCGCGCTCTGATTGGCTGGCCGGAGAGTTTGAAACTGTTTCAAGGAAGGGGCAAATATTTTGATACGAAGTGAAAAAGTATGTCTATATGTTCCGATAATGCGCGCTTAATGTTTCAAACTGTATCATACCATTTGGATTTTGGGGAAGCTACAAAAAAGACCTTTATAACCGTATCCTTATTAGTCCACCCGTCATTCTGTCTCATGTTACTATCCACAATACTTACCAATATCATCCACTTTGGCCTATTCTCTAAATTCATTCCGTGTGTCATTCCGTACCTTTCTTATAACGGTAATTTTCTCTTCAATAATGTTGCAGGGATTGAAGACTTCTTTGTGACTAAATCGTAAGGAATCTCGGAATCTCGTAGGAGGTTACTGTTTCTGGCAAAACTATCACAACAAGACATTATTGGTGACTTTATTCCCGTTTCAAATGTCTGTTTATGCATTGCCAGGTATAATGACAAGAGGTTTATTCAGTCAATGAAGAGCTCCGTTCAGTGACTCATCATAGTACTTTATTCTGTATTTGTATTTGCTCAGTTTGGATTTATTCGACTGTAATACATGACCATAATCCCTTTTCTGTCTAACCTTCAAGTTTGTTTATTAACTAATGAGATTTCTTGACCCTAAAAAATCCGATATCATTCGTAAATAAGGTATGATATAGATGTGCTCCTTGAACGTAAACATAGCGATACTTTCGTTATAAACAAGGGTTTAAAAGAACACAATATACAATAAATGCAATTTCAGGCAGTTGGTTTGAGGACACATTTGGAACACTTTATATGCTCATTCTCTTCCTTCTTGAATATTTCAAAATACACTACATTTTTTTTTTTTTTTTTTTTTTAAATCGTGTCACCTGTCCAACCATTTCTTTTTCCATTGCGATGCTGTTGCCTTTTGCATGACGCTTAATGGTCGCTGCTCTAGCTTTGTTTATACCTTTTATTGTTCAACAGCACTGCGCCATGTTTACGTATATTGACAATACTGCGTCTGATCTCGGGAAAAGGACAAAATGGCAACACGACCTGGATTTGCCAAGGCTATTTTTTCTAATCAGCTGACACTTCATGCCTTTGTTTACATTTGTTGTATATAAACAAGATTTTCAGTGCATCTATTTTTTTATTTGTTTTATTGATTTCTTATTATATATATATATATATATATATATATATATATATATATATATATATATATATATATATATATTTATATATTCACATTGTAGCATTCACCACTTACTCAAAATATAAGAAATCGTAGTATTTAAGAGTACACTTGTTTTTTCTTGGTACTAGATGGATCATTGTAGTAAGGCTTTTTGTACCATGGCAGATGCATTTTTTTTTTAACCGCCATCATATGCCATTTACAAAAGCCATTTCTTTTTGTTTCTTATTTTTCGTTTTATAACAATACATAAACGACCAACAGCAGACCAGTCCTTTTGAAACACAAACAAACAACCCCCCAAAAAAAAGAAATAAAATAAGATAAAGAAAAAAAAAATAAAAACAGTGTCTTATGTACATCTTTCTTGAAGACATTTGGCCAAAAGATTGCCTAGGTTTACTACCGCAATTTCCCCTCCGTCTTTTATACGGCCGATGATAATGCCATCCTCTCTTGATGCTTCTCTCTTCTTTTACGGCCGACGGAGCCTTTTTGTCTTCCCTAATCACTGCTTTTCCTTCTGCTGGTGACTAATCCTAGGATATATATATATATATATATATATATATATATATATATATATATATATATATTTATATATATATGTATACACACACACACACACACACACACACACACACACACACACACACACACACACACACACATATATATAATTGATATATATATATATATATATATATATATATATATATATATGTATGTATATATATTTATATATATATATATATATATATATATATATATATATGTATATATATATATATATATTTGTATATGTATATATATATATATATATATATATATATATATATATATATATATATATATATATTTATATGTATATGTGTGTGTGCGTGTGTGTGTGTGTGTCTTTATACTTATACATATGTGTGTATATATGTGTGTATGTGAGTGTGAGTGTGTGTGTGTCTGTGTGTGTTTATCTATGTGTGTATGTGTGAATGTGTGTGTGTGTGTGTGTGTGTGTGTGTGTGTGTGTGTGTGTGTGTGTGTGTGTGTGTGTGTGTGTGTGTGTGTGTGTGTCTTTATACGT
>NC_091585.1:16065082-16067582 GCF_042767895.1 Penaeus vannamei
GGAGGGGGGGAGGCAGGGAGGGGGGGGGAGGCAGGGAGGGAGGCTGTTAATCGGAAAAGCCATCATCCGCTGTTCCACTGGCGATGAAGCAGCCCCGTTAATCCCTCATCTAAAAGGTCTCTCTGGGATTTCCTTTGTCGATTTCAAGGCCGGATTAACCCTTGCAGATTTCCTCTCTGGTCGCGGTCCGTGTTGTCGTCGCGTTTGCTTGTCTCGTGAGTGTTTTTGTGTCTGTTTGTCTGTCTGTTTTAGGCGGTTATGATTTTGTTTGGGTGTTTGGTTGTTTGTTTTTTTAGATTCAGATTCGTGTGTATTATTTTGTTTCGATTATTTTTTTGTTGGTGTTTCCTTTTTTTTACGTATATTTTGTTCGATAATCTGTTTACTTATTTGTTTACTTATTAATATTTTTTTAATTCATGTTTGTTTTGTTTTGATTATCTCTCCGTTCGTGTTTCATTTCCTTCGTGTTTTTCTTTTCTTTTCTCGTTCTGTTCCGCATCTCTCTTCGTTTACTATACTCTACTTTCGGTTATTTCCTGCTCTCTCTCCCTCCCCTTTCCTTCCTCCTATCTCATCCTCTTTCTCAGCCACGCCAATTCTCCTTCCATTTCCAACTCATCCTCTCTCTCTTCCTCTCCCATTCCCATCCATTCATATATATACGTTTTCCCCCTCTCTCTCTTTCTCCGCTCTTCCTATAGTTATCACTATTTCTCTTTGATTTCCCAGCTGCACCATAACCATTTGTTTTCTCGCGCGATCCTTTGCACATTTCTTGCAATTACTCGTTCGATGATGCATGCAGGCCGGTGTTGCAAGTCGGACACGAAGGGACGGGGAATAACGTGTATGGTGATGATGATGTTGATGATGATTGATGGTGGTGATGATGGTGATGGTGGTGGTGATGGTGATGATGATAATTGATGGTGGTGGTGGTGGTGATGGTGGTGGTGATGATGATGATAATTGATGGTGGTGGTGATGATGGTGATGATAATTGATGGTGGTGGTGATGGTCATGATAATGATGGTGATGATGATGGTGATGATGATGGTGATGATTGATGGTGGTGGTGATGATGGTGATGGTATTGATAGTGATGATAATGATGATGATGGTGATGATGATAATTGATGGTGGTGGTGGTGGTCATGATAATGATGATGATGATGGTGGTGATCCTCCTTTCTACCTCTTCCTCCTCCTCCCTCCCTTCCACCTCTTCATCCTCCTTTCCACCTCCTCCCTCCCTCCCTTCCACCACCTCCTCCTCCTCCTTCCTCCCTTCCTCCTCCTCCTCCTCCCACCCTCCTTTCCACCTCCTCCTCCTCCCTCCCTTCCTTCCACCTCCCCACCTCCTCCCTCCCTTCCACCTACCCACCTGCCTCTCCTCCTCCCTCCCTTCCTCCTTCTCATCCTCCCTCTCCTTCCTCCCTTCGACCTCCTCCTCCTCCTCCCTTCCTCCCTGCCACCTCCTCCCTCTCCTCCCTCCCTTCCACCTCTTCCTCCTCCTCCCTCCCTCCCTTCCACCTCCTCCTCCTCCCTCCTCCCTGCCACCTCCTCCCTCTCCTCCCTCCCTTCCACCTCTTCCTCCTCCTCCTTCCTCCCTCCCTGCCACCTCCTCCACCTCCCTCCCTCCCTCTCCTCCCTCCCTCTCCCCCATGCCCCCCCGTCCCCCCTTCAGCCACGTCGGCATCGGTCCCCCGGGGAATTCCCAGCGAAGAGCAATCACAGGCCAATCACCCGCAGGGACAGTGGGGGGGGGGGGGGAGAGGGTGATTTTTCTTACGTTATTTTCCCCTCAGATGATGAATCCACGAGTGCATTATCGGGTGGGGGTGGAAGGGGGCGGGGGTGAGGGGGTGAGGGGAATGGGGTTGGGGCTGGGGGGGGGGAGGTGAGGGGGATGAGGGGAGTGGGGTTGGGGGGGGGAGGTTAGAATCTACATGTTGGGATGCTGGGAGGAGGTTGTTTGTTTGTTTGTTTGTTTGTGAAATCCACGAGTTTTTTTCTGGGGGGGTGGGGGGTGGGGGGTAGAATCTACATGTTGGAATGCTGGGAAAAAATGTTTGTGCTTTGTTTGATTGTTTAGGAAAGGGTGTAGGGGTCGAGGGTGGTGCTAATGGTGGTGATGAGAATGATGAGTGATGATGATGACATTTCTAGGGCTCAACTAGTACAAATACTACACTAACAATAATCGAGGATGGTGCTTATGGTGGTGATGATAATGATGATGATAATGATGACATTTCTACGGCTCAACTATTACAAATACTACACTAACAATAATGACAACAATTCTAATGCAAATATTACATAATTACTTCTAACATTGCTACTACTACTACTCTACTACTACTGCTAATGCTACGAAATAATGAAGCTGATGATTTCGACACCTGAAACGATGACTGAAATAATGTTATTAATGATAGCAACACTAGGACTAAGAAGAATGGTGTTTTCTGTTTGAAACACGTTTTATTTTCA
>NC_091585.1:16077582-16080082 GCF_042767895.1 Penaeus vannamei
TCGAACAGATATTCATCAGAAATGTTATATACCGTATACTGGGGTTTACTGTACCTTTCTAATCTTCGTCAGAAATATATACCGTACACTGGGATTTACTGTATGATTCGAATAGATCTTCTTCAGAAATACTATACACCGTATACTGGGGCTTACTGTATATAACGTAAGACCGGGAGCCAACGCAGAGCCGCAGCCAATGACCTAACGCATTAAGCACGTCACCTCGTTAACCCATGTTTATAGAGCAGTAAAATGGCCATTTGGTATATGGACAGTGACCCGACAATCTCTCACGGGCCGAGATATGGCTGGGGGCGGTGTCTGCGTGATTCATTCGTGCGTGTTAAGGTACTTGTTCGTTGCTGTGACATTGGGTGGGGAAGAAAGGGACAAATTTTTTGCGGTTGTGGTTAATTTTTGCGGTTGTGGTTAATTTTTGCGGCTGTGGTTAATTTTTGAGGTTGTGGTTAATTTTTGCGGTTGTGGTTAATTTTTGCGGTTGTGGTTAATTTTTGCGGTTGTGGTTAATTTTTGCGGTTCTGGTTAATTTTTTTGGTTAATTTTTGCGGTTGTGGTTAATTTTTGCGGTTGTGGTTAATTTTTGCGGTTGTGGTTAATTTTTGCGGTTGTGGTTAATTTTTGCGGTTGTGGTTAATTTTTGCGGTTGTGGTTAATTTTTGCGGCTGTGGTTAATTTTTGCGGTTGTGGTTAATTTTTGCGGTTGTGGTTAATTTTTGCGGTTGTGGTTAATTTTTGCGGCTGTGGTTAATTTTTGCGGTTGTGGTTAATTTTTGCGGTTGTGGTTAATTTTTGCGGTTGTGGATAATGGTCGCGGCCAGTTTGATGTTAAAATTATCAATATCTTTAATTAGAATTATGCGGGCATGCATATACACAGAAATAAATGCATATCTGTTTGCCTATCTGATAGATGTAGATTTATCTATCTATCTCTCCTGTATATATGGATGCCTAAATTGATAGATATGTATCTACTTCTGTGTATAGGCATATTTTAAGAATATTTATATGTATATTAGATTAAGAAATAATCATTGGTAATATATTTACACTTCAGATCTAGCCGTTACTGAGAGTCTACTTCTTTTTGTCCATTTAAATAAAACAAATCAATAAAACCTAATAGGCTATAAACATTCAGTAAATAAAGCAAAGAAAAACAAAGCAAAAGGGAAGAAGAAGAAGAAGAAGAAGAAGAAGAGAGAGAGAGAGAGAGAGAGAGAGAGAGAGAGAGAGAGAGAGAGAGAGAGAGAGAGAAAGAGAGAGAGAGAGAGGGAGAGGGAGAGAGAGAGAGAGAGAATAGCCATGTTAATTCCACTAAAACTAAAGCATTCTCGCAACGATTAAATATGAGATAACTTTTAACCATTTGCTAAAAAAAATAAAAAAAAAATAAAATAAAATAAAAAAATAAAAAATGGAATATAAAAATCTATGAAAAGGATAACGATAATAATAACAATAATAAAGATATGCAAGAAGAAATGTGTTAATTACGCAAAAGCTTACCATTAGTCCATGGAAATCCCCCGGGAAATTATACAGAATCACATTAATCACCTCAATGACGGGACAGAAGTGTGGAATGTGCGTCACGTGAGACCTCGCATGCAGTAATACGCAGGCACTCTCTCTGGCACACTTTTTCGCACAGGCACTCTCATGCACTTATTTTCGGGCAGAAAATAAGTGCACACATACACACACACACAAATACACGCACGCACACACACACACACAAATACACACACACAAACACACAGAAATACATATATTCATAAACACAAAGACACACAAAGACACATAAACACACAAACACACACACAAACATACACACACACACACACACACATACACAGACACACACACACAAATACACGCACACACACACACACATAAACACACACATACATACACACACAAACACACAGAAATACATATACTCACACAAACAAAGAGACAAAAACATAGAAACACACACACACAAACACACACACACACACACACACAAACACACACATACACACACACACACAAAAGAAAAAAAATCGCATTAAAATTCGTACATTTTAGGACAATTTATCACGAACACTCGGAGAATACATACATATCTGCGAATAAGTGTTAAAAGAGCAAAGACAATAAAAGAGAGAGAAAGAAAGGCAGAAGATGACTGATGACTTCAACTCAAGCATGTGAATGGAAAGAAGATAAAGGAGTTGAAGAAGAGGAAGAAGAAGAAGAAATATGGTAATAATATAATAATGATGATGACGATATTGAAGATAATAATGATAATGGTAAAGATAAAAGTAGATAAAAAGGAAGAAGAAGAAACAATAGTTGGATAAATCAGTAATTTACAGAAATTGAAACTATTAATAAATATGTTATTTGCAAAGAAAGGAAATTTGAATAATGATAATAATAAGAGAAGTGCTATTCGACAATGCAATACAAAAGTAATATTGACTAT
>NC_091585.1:16102582-16105082 GCF_042767895.1 Penaeus vannamei
ACACAAACACGAACACACAAACACACACACACACACTCACACACACACACACACAAACAAACACACACACACACACACACACACACACAATCTAAATCCAATTTGGTACACAAACGCGCGTATATCTCCACACACCTGACCCATAAAAGCACGCACATGCATATACCATCAGGCACTCGCATATATAAACAGCTGGCACAACAAAGCCAAAATGCAGTACATACGAAAGGCCAACTACTCGAGGACTGTCTTCGCAAGATCGGGTAGAGACAAAGTTCGAGTATTTATTTGGTGCTCGAGTCGTAACGAAACAGCGGCGGGTCATGAAACGCTGGACGAGAGACTTGGGAAAGCAAGAGAAGAAAGGAGAAAGAGAGAAAATGTACGATGATGATGAAGATGAAAAAGGAGAAGAAAACGAGGTTCAAAAGAAGAGAAAAAAATTGGGAATGAATAGCGGAGACAAAACAATATCAAGAACAAAAATAAACGAGAAAGTTAATGGAAAGGAATAGAATGAAATAGAAAAAAGAGACTTTGATTATTAGTTATGCATTATCAATAGCGATACAAACGATGATTATGAAAGGAAAAAAATAATGATAAGAATGAAAATAATAGCTAGAATTATCACAAAGACAGATATAAGAACAGCATGGTCCTTGAAGCTGCTCTTTATAATGATGTTTGTAACATAAGTAAAGATGATTATAAAACAATAATGATAATAGTCATAACAACACCAGCAAATAGAGATGAATTTATTTGCCTGTGCAAGTAAAAAGAAAAAAAGAAGAGTAATAATGATGATGATGATGATGATGATGATAATGATAATGATAATAATAACCAAAATAATAATAATAATTATAATAATAATAATAATAAAAATAATAATAATAATAATGATAACATTAATGATTATGATAATAATGAAGATAATGATAATAATAATAATAATAATAATGATAATAATAATAATAATAATAATATTAATAATAATAATAATAATAATAATAATAATAATAATAATAATAATGATAATAATAATAATAATAATAATAATAATAATAACAATAATAATGATAATAATAGTAATAATAATAATAATAATAAAGATGATAATAATAATAGTAATAATAATGATAATAATAATGATAATAATAATGATGATAATAATGATAATGATAATGATAATGATAATAATAATAATAATAATAATAATAATAATAATAATAATAATAATAATAATAATAGTAATAATAGTAATAGTAATGATAATAACACAATTAGCAAAAAGTCAAACAAGAAGAAAAAAGAAAGAAAGAAAAACAAAAACAAATGCTAAGCACATATCACAGCTAGAGAAATGTGCCCCAGTCCTGTATTGCTGTAATTAGTATCTGTCTTTGTTTTGTTCAGGCCGAGAGAACTCTGCCTGAACTAAACAAATAGTATGAGCCTTGACGTACTTTTTTATCATTATAATGATGATTGTAAAACAAATAGATCATTATAATATTGAAAACGATAATGGTAGCAATGAGAATAACAACAATCTAAACAGCATAAGGAACAATATCAGAAGTAAAGACAGCGGTACCAACAACAATAGTAAAAAGATTATTAGAAATGACAAAAAGAACAGCACCGAAAGTAGCTGAAGCAGAAGCAGTAATGAGAATAATGATTAAAATAATCATGCCACATCATTTCTAGCATGGTCTGCATGTTACACTGAATTGAATTAAAACCATTTATTGGGCATGAAATCCTAATTCATCTCGGAAAAAGATTATGCTACAACCGGTGCACAGAGTAACAAAAAGAAAAATAAAAATAAAATAAAAAGAAAAAAGAAGAAGAAAAAAAATCTGCATCTAAGGGCATTGTTGTTTAATGTATTTGTTGCATAAAAATTAAATTCTGTACTTTGGGCAACCTATCCTAAATTGATTCCTTTATGAGCACTCTCATATTAGCGAAATGGTTACACCACTATCACTTCATATACTTTACATTAAATGTTATACATATTTGATATAGAATGTAACTGAATAATAATATATTCTGCGGTGTTTTTGGTGAACCTTTTTTACTGATACTGTTAATTAGGGATAAAATTAACGTACAAGTATACAAACTCAATTACTGCTAGGCTCACTACTCAGCACATGTCAATTAGATGTTCAAAAGACACGCGACGGCGAGGGCCGGTTCAAACAGGTGATGGTGAAAGTCTACGGCCTGGCCCGCCTAGTTTCATTATCGAGCGATGGAAAAGCTGCTAAAGGAGAAGAGGAAATTCGGGCGTTCGTTGTATCAGTAGGATTATAACATTTAATTATTTAAAGATAATATGAAATTACAAAGGAACTGCTGAATGTGCAAACGCAAGCACGCACTCACACACACACACACACATATCACGCACATGTGACAAACAAGTACTACGACATTACGCAAAAATATGTAAACATCACCTTACTTAGCTCCCAGA
>NC_091585.1:16125082-16127582 GCF_042767895.1 Penaeus vannamei
TATTCATATGTACTTTAAAATGACTTTATGTAATAAGAATAACGAAAGTGGCACAAGGAATAAAGTATTTTTAATTAGAATCAGAAATTGAATTTGGATAAACCTTTAAGAATGTTACATTTTAGTTAGTTGTTATTCACCATTATTATCAAGCTGCGAATAGGAACACACGTGTTTCATTAAATTAATAGTCTGGATTTTACAATGGATTCGCTTAAAGTTGAATATGTGTAAGAAAGCTCTCCATTACTGAAATTAATCGTTTTTCAGAATTGTACACAAACGGATTCAGAGAAAACAAAACATGCACTAATTCTACGATAAACTATGTAGTAAAATGAACCACATAAACAGATAAATGAATCTACAAATGGATTTATAATCAAGCAATTGAATAGATAAGAATAATGAATAGATAAATAGATAAATAGATAAGTAGATAGATAAAAAGGTAAGAAACAAAAACGGATAACTATATAACTATAAAGATAAACAAACAAACAAAAAATAAAGAAATAAATAAGATAATAACCAATTAAAAACGGATAATTAAGATATGAAAACAAATGATTAGATAAATATCAGCAAAAAAAAAAAAAAAACCCTCTTGTATAAATAGAATACCAAAAGCCCCCCTCCCCCCAAATAGAGTTAGTGATGTTTTTTTCCGCACTTCCATATAAAGTAATGATTTTTTAAAATGGAATTTTCTCATTTCCATAAAAAATAATATATATATATATATATATATATATATATATATATATATATATATATATATATATATATATATATATATATATATATATATATATATGACTTCGTGGAGACTCGTTCCTATTTCCTATTTCCATTAAAAAAGTCATGAGTTTGTAATAAATATTCCTCATTTCTCTAAAAAATCGTGAATTTGTGATGAATCTTTCCCATTTCCATTAAAATTAAGAGTGAGTGATGACTCTTCCCCATTTCTCTAAAAGACCGTGACTTTGTGATGAATCTTCCTCATTTCCACAAAAAAAAAAAATCATGAGAATGTGATAATTGGGATTTTTTTATGAATCTTCCTCATTTTCCGAAAAAAATCTTCGAGTATGTAATAATCCTTCCTCATTTCCATAAAAAAACATGAATTTGTGATGAATCTTGCTCATTTCCACGTAGGGAAAAATAACGACTAATCCTATTTGCAAAAGTTGTCGGCTAGAATGATAATGAATATCCTTAGAAATGACACCAATTAGAGAAATGAATGGACGGTTTTGGGATTTGTGAAGTTGTAATGACTCATTTTCTCTTAAGAAATAGGATTTCAAGTTTCATGAAGGTGAATTTTCTATTACGTTGGTATGATGATGATAATGATAAGGATGATGATAGTAGTAAGAATGATAATGACAAAAGTAATGATGATAGTGGTGACAATAATGATGATAATGATAATAATAATAATAAGTAATAATGATAATAGTATTATTAATACTACTACTACTAATAGTAATGATAATAGAAATGGTATTGATAATGATGATGATGATGATAATAATAATAATAATCATAATAATAATGATGATGATAATAGTAATGCCATCAGTAATGATGATAATAATGATAACAACAACAACAACAATAATAATAATAATAATAATAATAATAATAATAATAATAATGGTTATAATAATAATAATGATAAGAATAAGGATAATACAAATTACTATTATCACTATTATTATTATTACTATTACTATTACTATTATCATTATTACTATTATTATTATTATTATTATTATTATTATTATTATTATTATTACTTTTATTATTATTATTATTATTATTATTATTATTATTATTATTATTATTATTATTATTGTCATCATCATCATCATTTAAGATAACAATAACAATGATCATGAAAGTAATGAAGATAATGATAGCAACAATAATAATAACAATAATTAAAGTAGTATTAGTAGTAGTTGTAGTAATAGATTATAGAACAGATAAGAAAATAAGGAAAACAGAGATAATAGCAACAATACATGATATTAATATTGACAATTTCCTGGAAAATACTTCACTTTCCGAATCCCTGGAAACCTTCCACCTAACTCCGCAAACTCTAAAACCAGGAAAGCAATTTCAATAAAAACGTAAAAAGAAGAAGACCACGACGACGAAACGGGAAGAAGGCGAAGAAGAAAAAGAGGGAGAAGGAAGAGGAAGAAGAGAAAAAAAGAGAAAGAGGAAGAAGAAGAGAAAGGTTTCTTACGAGGATGTCTGTAAAAGTTGAGTAATGAATTTCATTTTCCTCTTAGATATCTCAAGCGACTCATGTTACTCTTGCGAAGGTTTGTCGGGCTGTGTGGCTTCGCTCGTGGCTCATTGCGAGCGTGTCTGCGACGTGTTCGGTGGCAGAGGCTGAGGCGATGCTTCCTCTCTCTCTTCTCGTTTTTTGGTCTCATTGGGTTATATATATACATACACACACACACACACACAT
>NC_091585.1:16180082-16182582 GCF_042767895.1 Penaeus vannamei
AATAATTCCAAACGGTTTCTTGGACCGAAAGTCTTTAGAAAAATAGAAGGGAAAATAGTACGCTTGAAAAATGAAGATGGTGAAGTGAGTGAATAAAAATGTTCCTGAATTATTATCAATTTTATCAAAAAGGAATTTCCGTGAAGAGAGAGTATAAATATTCCTTTCCAGCGTTTTATATTTCATTGCCATTAAACAAAGTCCTCTATAGATTAATTGAATTAATAAGTGCTAAAGTGCCGCTACAGAGTTAGAGTACAGCAGCGATGATAATAATGGTAATAATATTGATAATAATGATGATAATATTGATAATAATAATGACAATATAAATAACTGTAATAATAATAATGATAACAATAATAATAATAATAATAATAATAATAATAATAATAATAATAATAATAATAATAATAATAATAATAATAATGATAATAATAATAATAATAATGATAATAATAGTAATGATAATAATGATAATGATTGAAATAACAATAATGATAGTAATAATAATAACAATAATAATGATAATGACAATAATTATGATAACCATAGCAATTAAAATCATGATAATGATAAAAATGATAATGATAAGATTAAATCGATTAATAAGAATAAAAAGGAAAACAAGAACAAGAAGAGCAAGAAGAACAGTGAGAATTAAATAAAGAGGAGGAGTTGGAGATGAAGATTATAAAGAAATCATTGTAGTTGATCCAATTACAGAATACTCTGATTCTCAAGTGTTGTTCAGTTATTTATTCATTTATTCTTAATAACATACAATCCTAAATACAACATTTTCATTCAGTGAAATTAATTCATTCATCATTATTACCATTATTATGATCATCATCACCATCATTATCATTGTTATTAATATTATCTTTATTATTATCATTTTTATTATCGTTACCATCATCATCATTTCTATTACTGCCATGATCATAATTTTTATTTTCATGAGCATTATCATCATTATTCTTATTCTTATGATCTTTCCTACTACCACATTATCATTATTATTATCATCATTATTATTATCTTTCCTACTACCACATCTACTACTATCATCGACATTGTTTTCGTAATTATAGCCTTTGTTTACCGTAATCGTCATTCATTCAACAGACACGAATGAACACACTCGCCCGACACCGTAAAAATCTTCACCCGGTCGCCTCCTTGGTCCCTCTCAAGCCAAGGCAGATCCAGCGATTCTCCGCGCGGCGCCACAACGGCATTACTCCCTTGCTGGGCTCGGAATCGCAGGCAACCGTTATTTTCTCTCTTGTCGTATAATTCCGTCATTAACGAACCAGCATGGCGACGTGCGGGGCCTCATCATATTCTATTGGTCGTAAACTTGACTAGATCGCGTATTAATGGCCGCTCTCAGCTGCCGAGCAATCTAGGGGAGGCGCGTGTGTTGTGACGTCACGGCGAGATGTGAAAGAAGAAAAAAAAAAGCGCCAAATTACGGCGGATGTGAAGTAAAGTCGACGCGATGTATGGACAGAGCGAGGGATTCCACGGCGTCTCTGCGGTTGCCGGCGTTCTCTTTCAGTTTTCTTTTGCTTCCTTTCTTTCTCTTGTCTCCTCTTAGTTCGTCTTCTCTTTTGTTTTGGCTTTCGTTGTGTCGTTCTGCCTGGCTTTCGCTTTGGCTCTGTCTCTGTCTGTATGTATGTATGTCAGTCTCAATCTCTCTCTCTCTCTCTCTCTCTCTCTCTCTCTCTCTCTCTCTCTCTCTCTTTCTCTCTCTCTCTCTCTCTCTCTCTCTCTCTCTCTCTCTCTCTCTCTCTCTCTCTCTCTCTCTCTCTCTCTCTCTCTCTCTCTCTCTCTCTCTCTCTCTCTCCCCCTCCCTCCCTCTTATTCACCTCTGCCAAATGAACTTTTTCTTTCTATCTATCTATCTATCCACTTCTCTTCTTATCTCTCTAATTTGTTATATTTCCCCATCCTTTCCCTCTCTCATCTCCCTTCTTTATTTCTTTTTTCCATCCTATTCTCCCTCCTTCCCTTTTCCATTCCCCTCCCCTCTTTCTTATACATTCCATTTATCTTTCTCCCTCTTTTCCCATATTCATAATTTTCCTATTCCTCTCTCTTCTTCCTTTTTTCCTTTTATCTCTTTCTCTCTTCTTTATTCTCCTTCTACCTTCTCCCTTCTTTATTCCCTGTCTCTCTTCTCCCTTATTTATTCCGTATACCTTCTCCCTTCTTTATTCCGTATACCTTCTCCCTTCTTTATTACCTATCTACCTTCTCCCTTCTTTATTCCCTGTCTCCCTTCTCCCTTCTTTATTCCCCCTTCTACCTTCTCCCTTCTTTATTCCCCCTTCTACCTTCTCCCTTGCAGTCGCCGGTTCCAGGAAGCCTTCCCGCATTCGCAAAGCTTTTTCGAAGGCGGACTCCATAACGCACGACAGGTGGGCTGCTTCGTCTGGTCGTCCTTTGCATTTAGGTGTATGTCTCTCAGAGTCCTTCTGTATGGAGGTAT
>NC_091585.1:16217582-16222582 GCF_042767895.1 Penaeus vannamei
GCCCTCTTGTATATCTGTCCATTTGATGCCCTCCTAAGAATCTATCCATTTAATGCCCTCGTAAGTATCTATCCATTTAATGCCCTCGTAAGTATCTATCCTTTAAATGCCCCTGCAACACCGTGCATTTTATTTCTCTGGCTATGACACTATTGCTCGGAGAAGAAACAGGAAGAAACAAAATGGCTTGAACAGCTGCGTGACCAGAGGCTTCCAGATGTACAATAATCCCGAAATTCTTAAGAAAGTGAAGAAGAAAAACGAAAACGAGAGAGGAAGCTCATCAGGGACGAAGAAGAAGAAGAGAGAGGGAAGAGAGGAGAGAGAAGATAAGAAAGATGGTTGGAAATGTGATGGGAAAACGGCTGGTGGCGAGAAACGGGAATTGAAACAGGGGCGATAATACTGTGGATGAGAAGAATGACAGTTGTGGTGATTGAAATAATGACGATGATGATGATGATGGTGATGTTGCTGATGGTGATGATGATGATGATGATAGGGATGATGATGATGATGATGATGATGGTGGGGATGATGATGGTGATGATGATAAAAATGAGGATGATGGGGATGGAAGATGGTGATGGTGATGAGGATGATGAAGATGATGATAGCATTAGGATTATGCTAACGACCACTCTGGTTGTAAATATATATTACTTTTTCTGTATTTAAAAAAAATCATACCTCATCCAGTCAGACGATATAATACTCATAAGAAGTTGAAGAAGATATAAATTCACGTTAATATGTTAATATATACCTCATTTCTAATTACACAATGCACATTAATATTCTAATATATATCTGCAGCTTCATCATCCATCTCACTTAAAACAATCAACATGCGATACTGCTTTATGATATTATAATATTGCAATAGGATTGAGTGATGAGTTTTCACCCACGCAGCACGTGTCTACGAGAAATGAGCTTACGTTTAATTTCATGCTCGTAATAATGTAATTCATCTGTAATATGAGAAAAAAAAATATTTGTTAGTTCATTTTGCAAGGTTTTCGTCATATTTCTGTAGCATTTTAATTAACTTTCTAGAGGATATGCGTATTGTTATTACTTTTCTTATATTCGTTTCATTAGTACTTGGTTATTTGAATTTGAATTCTAGAAAAATTAGATAAAATGCTTAATAATATGGCTCTACATTCATCATTACAAACACACACACACATATATACATATACATGTGTGTGTGTGTGTGTGTGTGTGTGTGTGTGTGTGTGTCTGTTTGTAAAAGAAAGAAAAGAAAAGAAAAAAAAAAAAAAAAAAAAAATAAATATATATAAATGTATATAAATATATATATATATATATATATATATATATATATATATATATATATCAGCTGTAGAGTATGTTTTTGATTTCTTGTACGGGGAATATTACATTTTTTCATGCGCAAAAAACATCATTTTGTCTACATTTGTGCAGAAATTTGAAAATTCTTTTGTGAATACCTATCATGAAGATAGGGTTAATATTGTAACAGAGGTTATCAATGTTGTATCAGGTCTCAGTTGTTAACAGAACTGAGCCTTTGTGGAAGTCGTGTCATGCTTTGCAGGAGATCCCCGGCGTAGTGGCATTGTGTGCATCCCTGATTGGCGCATTGGCGTTCACTTTTACTCTCATATCTTACATTCTCTCCGTAGAACATTCAAAATAAAGATTCATCAATTCAATGCCAATCTATATACCTGGGATAAAACATCGTAATTTGCAACATGTTTCAACAAGTAATACTTCAAAGCACCAAGCAAAAATAAAATAATCAAATTTGAACTATAAGACTGTTTTTACATGTGTGTCATAATTAACGATGGACAACAAAGTTATATCACACATGTATTTTATTTATTTTTTTATTTTATTTTTTTATTTTTTAACACAGGAATGGCTGGTAATTGCATTTGGTTTATTTCAGATAGCTTTAGGGTGGTAGTTGTAAGTGTCCATATAAACCTACTTCAAGACGTTGATCTTCTGTTTTAGAATAATTTTAACAGAGTATAACTTCCATTTAGCAATCATTCCTTCAAAATAAATGTGTACTAAATTAAACAAAAGGTTAATTTTTTATGTAAAGATTAAGAAATTTCTTTTTATACGCCTTAACATTTTCGAATAGAAACTTAGAATTACGTAGAACAAATGTGTTTTATTATAAGAAATCTACCTTAACAATGCACCTTTGACATAATTTTATGCTTGAAGAATGATTTTCTGTTCTTGTAAACTGGTACATGGTGTCTTTTTACACCAAAACTCTTCTCTCCATTGATATATAACACCTTTTAAGAGAGATCTTTTGTTTCCTTTTGCGCTCTAACATAAATCTTAAAGAATTTTGTGAAGAGCAGACTGAACATCTCTCCCCATGCAATACTGATCAGGGTTTCCTTTATACGCCATAAAACTGATGTACTCATTTCTTTGCAAAGGGCAAAATTCAATTCTTTTACTTGAGGAAGAAATGAAACAAACTCCACACACTGTTCAAATTCTGAAGCTCCCTGTTTTGTAAATATGGCTCCCCTTACAGGATGTGTTGATTCAGATGTCTAAACATCTATGCAGCAAGCTATTTCAGGATTTTTTTTTTTTTTTTTTTTTTTTTTTAGCTCTGATTTAATTGACCCTGCAAATCTATTTAAGTCAGAGCTATAGTCAACTGTATCTCTTGCAACCCATTTAAAATTTCCATTGGGTTCCCTACCAACAATAAGCAAGGCTCAACTGACTTGAATTTGAGATCGTCAATATCTTTGGCATGTTTATTGAGTTTAGGACTGCTAAGTTTACTGGGCACATCTTTCGTAACTTCACCAGCAAAGAGTTCGATTTGTGTGCATACTTGATTAATGAATGCTGGAAATTTTCAGCCTGGGCACCACTGCAACTGGACTTTAAGCATAAGCACAAATGACCATAGAAGGTCTAGTAGGCCACATAAGTCAAACACAAAATCATTTCCGCAGAGTTTGTATCGCCTTTCTTCATTATTATGATTTCTGAATGTTTCAACATATACCTCATAGCTGATTTCCAGTCGTTTGAGACTCGAGTAACTACTGCTCATGAATCGTTGCGGTGCATAAGAATTTGTCAAACGAAAAGGTAGAATTAATTCTTTAGTTTTCTCTTGAGCAACTACATATAATTTACCATGACCAAAAATGTGATGGAACAGTGAAACTCTTCCAAAAAGACGAGCAACAAATTTGTCGTTCTTCAATTTTGGGTCCCAGTGACAATCCCACCATTTGCTCTGTAACAGGATGCTCTACTCAATGCCTAAAGCAAAGCAGACATTGGTTGAAATATGGCTGAGGCAAATGGTTTATTAATATATTATCCATCAGTGACTTCATTCCATTTGTAGTAATTTGGTCCCAGTGATACTTGCATATTGTTCAAGGTCTCTTTTTCTCTCAAAAACTGGACAGAGTTTTGATGTGTATTTGATGATCCTTCCATGTGTTTTATAACTATGCTTCAGCCTTCGCCACTCAGAACAACCCCCTAGACGTATAGTTGTTCAGTTGAAAAGCAGGTACTTGTATTCCAGTGCCAAATGAGTTTGAGGATAGCTTACACTCCATACTTGATGAAGCAATTGGACTGCTCAAATGGAGATGGCAAGTTGCTCTTCTGATTACCCATGCATCATTTTCGCCAATAAGTTCAAGATCTGGCTCCATTTAAAAAGTTCATCCAGATTTCTTGCAGCTGTTGATATATGCTCCTCCCTGTTTTGCTTGTTTCATGATAATTAAAGCTGAAAAGTGAAAAATGTGATCTAATTCAACAAATTTCACACAAAATATTCCTGTTGAATCTTACTTCAATTATATGAACTGCAAAATAATCAAGTATAGCTGCCCACAATACAAATACCCTATATATACATGTTATGTTATTATCATTATTCTTTCATAAAAGCTTGCATAAGTACAGCTTTACAACAAGCATGTATATTTATTTAATTTTGTGTGCAAAGTTTTAGACACTTAACAAAAGGAGGAATGGACTTCTTATCTAACATGCAAAGAATTAAGGAGGTTCATTATAATAATAAGTTTGAAGAAAGGTAACATACCATTACTTCCTTTCCACATGAAATGCAGAGCACCGAGGCACCATATCCATCATTTACATCATTTGCGACTGAACAGGTTGGTAAAACATGGCAATCCTGTTGACACTTTCTACATCTATGAGCACCACCAGTTTCCTTTTTGCAAATAACACACAGAAAAAAAAAAAAAAAACATAGAGAAGGTGAATACCGATATTCAGAAATATATTTAAATAATCAGAACTAAGAAAATATGTCGGCAAAACATTGCTTTTGTTTATATGTGAATTGAAAAATCTATCTTCTTAGGTCTAAGGTTATAAGCAGTGTAATTGATAAAATAATTTATTTTGTAATTTATAACATTAACCCCCTCCTTGTAAATCTTTCTACAGGGAGAGCTACCACGCATATTTACTTATTAAATTATTTGTTGAACATACATTAGCTCATTGCAGACATTAAAGCCAGAGGTTCAAACATCTAAAGCAGACGATTCTGGGGCCTACCTTTTTCTTCTTCCATTGCTATCCACCACTCACGACCTTTTTCTTCTTCCATTGCTATCCACTACTCACGTCGAATCGAAATTTCAAACGCCGCTCGATTCCATAGTTGCGAACACGTGAACCCGCTGAGACTTCAGTTTCCACAGGGCGTGGCAGATGTATTGTGTAAAACAATCACCCATTGTTATAACAACCACAGATAGCAACAACGGAGGAGGAAACACCACAAAAGGGCTCGAGGAACGAACAGGTTGACTATATGAAACTATTGGTTATCTGTGCAGAGTTAATCTGTGGGCGGATGATGAAACGGCTGTACAGGACCGCTGAACATCAAGACGAGTTTGCTTATGCCTCTGCCGACACCTTTCATGGAGAGAGAGAGAGAG
>NC_091585.1:16245082-16247582 GCF_042767895.1 Penaeus vannamei
AGGATATAATATGCCCCACCGAGAGAACCACGAACTATCAGCTACTATTTACCTTGTTGAAGGAGAAGGAATTTCAGCATAGACAGAAGTATCATCAGCATAGGCCAATATATATAATAAAAAGCAGAGGGCCAAGAATACTACCCTGAGGGACCCCAGAAGACACATGGGAAAACGAGCTAAAACTATCATTTACATGAACACGCTCCTACCTACCAATTCAAAATTCAGTTGAAATATTTAAAACTTTAAATATATGTATATCTAGCTCTATCTACATATATACATACATATATTATAGATACATATACATATATATATATATATATATATATATATATATATATATATATATATATATATATAAACAGTATCCATGTTGACAAATGTAGAAAGGTAGGAATGAGAATGAATATCTTCGCAATACAGGATATGTATTTGACCGGTTTTGAATATATCATTGTCAGATATACACACATTGGAGAAAGGATAAGGATAAGTCCGATATGCGAAGCTGAGACTCGCCCGGGCTATGGGGGAGCCCGGCCTGTGCCGACAGATGTCGACTCGATCAACGTGTTTTCAGCAAGTGCTGACGCGACAGAGCCACTTGCTGACACACGTTGATCGAGTCAACGTTGATATATATATATATATATATATATATATATATATATATATATATATATATATATATATATATATGTCTATCTATCTATTTATCTATCTATCTATCTATCTATCTATCTATCTATCTATCTATCTATATGTATATGCACATATTTATATGTATCTATAATATATGTATGTATATATGTAGATAGAGATAGATATACATATATCTAAAGTTTTAAGTATTTTAACTGAATTTTGAGCTGGTAGGCTGCAGCATGTTCATGTTAATAATAGTTTTAGTGTTCTTGGCCTTCTGCTCTTTGTTATAAATACACGCGATATGTGGTCTGGCATTACTAAGATGTGTGCATATGCTGATGATACTTCTGTCTATGCTGATATTCCTTTTCCATCAACAAGGTAAATAGTAGCTGATAGTTCGTGGTTCTCTCGGTGGGGCATATTATATCCTAAGGAAATGATTGTGAATCGGTCTCGAACGCAGTTGCCCCAGCATCCAAGTCTGATGAGTCTTAATAATTTCACTCACTCTCTCTTTCTCTCTCTCTCTCCCTCTCTCCCCTCTCATCCCTGTCTCTCTCTCCTGCTCCCTCCCTCCCCCACTCTCTCTCTCTCTTTCTTTCTCTCTGTCTTTCTCTCTCTCTGTCTCTCTCTCTCATGCATACCCATTATGTTGTTACACAATGGTATAGATTTCCCTCTTTCTCAATGACCAAAAAATATTAGCAATGCAAGATTAATTCGAAACACACATGACTTAGTTTTCATTCTCAGACTCGTTCCCGAGGACTGCCTGTCATATATCATTGTGTCTGTCTGTATGATAAGTAGAGAACTCCTGTCCACGAATGTTTGATGGACACATCAAGAGCATCTGGTAAAGTTTGTCCATGAGAGACTCTTCGCATTGTTGTAAAGGGGGTGTTGCAAGCTCGGTAAGTGAGAGGTACATGACTCAGCAAATGTTTGTGAGGTTGTTTTAGATATTTTCAGATCCATTTCGCATATCATGTGTAAAGGGAGGGAAAAATCCTCTCGCCTTAACTTTATAGGATAATATTTTCATGGATTATTCATGGTACAGAGGTCGCACACACGCACACACTCGCGCTTACACAAACACACACTCAGAAAAAATATATGCATGTATGTACACACACACACAAATAAACACACGCACACCAACAAACACACATACAGAAAAATACACACCAACAAACACACACACTCATACACACACGCACGCACAAACAAATATACACATTCAAACACATCCACACACTCCCATCCGCACCCCCCCCTCCCACACACACAAACACACACCCCTCCTTCACCACCTAATATCCCTCCCTCCCACCGTCTTAATCCCTTTCCCCTTCCTTTAACACCCCCTCCTACACCCCCTCCTAGACCCCCTCACCCCCACCCTCCCACCTATCCCCCATCCCCAGCACAGAATCCTAAGTGCTAAACGAGCAGCGAGATGCATACGTGCCAAACTTTATGCTGCTGATAACGATGATAATAAAGATAATGAGAATGCTAATTGCGATGCCCCAGCGACGTGAGGGAGGGTTTGCATTGGGTGTGAATGAGATAGTTTCACAGATGCTGATTCCTCTCTAATTTGGCCTATCTCTCTTCCCATCTTCGGCAGAGGAGATAAGGTGTGAATTTCGGAATTGGGTTGTGCTGTCCTTTTTTATCTCTTGCTTTGCGTCTTTCTCTTTCTCTTTCTCTTGTTTATTCTCTCATTGGTCTTCTCCTATTTCTTTTTCTTTTTCTCTTTTTTCCTTCTTCATCTATTAAGATTAACTGTTTTTCCCCAATTCGTATTTTCCTTATTTTTTCTCTCTTTTCTTCG
>NC_091585.1:16255082-16258320 GCF_042767895.1 Penaeus vannamei
CACTACAGTACAGTGATAGTTATGAAGGGTATCAGGAATGTACCCAAAACCACGGGTTAGGGTCCGAAGTACAGTCCACTCAATAATGGTCTTGACCTACCAGATAAGAGACCTTATTTAATGCGTGACTTAAGACCAATCCATTCATTTATTCTTTATATATCGTACGAACGACTTGTAGCCTTTATATCAGTATTATATTTTGCTGATGGAGAATCTTATCTCTGACCAAGGAATATATAATTATTTAGCTCCACTTCCTTTTGTCCTGGTGAACCAAAAATTGAAATTCTGGGATAAAGAGGGGAGGGGCTTCGCTCGGAAGTTGCCAACTAGGATTTTCATAAAGATGGACTGAATCAATTGTACACTTAATTAACTATACTTTGTACGCTTATCTACATGTATATCCAAATATCTTCACTGTGTTATACAGGGTGTATTTCTTTTTCCTTTCTTTTGTATATATCTCTCATAATTTTTCTTTGATTTTTCTTTCACTTTTTTTATTTGTGTGTGTGTGTATTTATTATAATTTCTGAACCGTTTGTTTTTGTGCCTTGTCCGGCTCTAATGTTTGTATTTGATCTCTTTTGTAGCATTGAAGATGAAGACACGTACTTGTATTTGAAACGTTTGCAATAAAGATGTTCATCACAGCTTTGGTCATCATTTTCATCATATGATTGCACTTCGCACATCGCAAATCTATAGCTAAAAAAAGAAAAAAAAAAAAAAAAAAAAAAAGAAAAAAAAAAAAAAAAGTTTTAAAAAATATATATATATATATATATATATATATATATATATATATATATATATATATATATATATATATATATGTATGTATGTATGTATGTATGTATGTATAAAATATATATATGTATATATATATATATATATATATATATATATATATATATATATATATATATATATATATATATATATATATATATATATTTATATATATATTCATTTATCTACACACACAAACACCCACACGCACACACACATACACATACACACACAAACACATACACATACACACACACAAAGACACACACGCACACACATTTATATATCATGCGCTGTCCGGTTTGCCTGACTATCCACCTATTTATCGATCGATCTGTCTATCTATCTATTTACCCATCTCTCTTTCACTTCCACTCCTTGCACCCTCGTATTTTTCCCTACTCCCTCTTCCATAACCCAAAATATTTTTTTTCTTACTTTTTCTCTCTGCTTCCCACGAAGGACAATTAACAAACACTAGTATTAACTCTCTTAAAGTTTTCGAAGATTAAGCACTGACTACTGGAAAGATGGAGGAAAACGGCCCCATCTGGCACTCTGAGAGCCTTGTTGGAATAACAGATAGTGCCAAGCCCTATAACGACCGTAAAAATAGACTTTAATGTAAAGTAAGTGACAGGTACTTGGATGTCAGTACCCTAAGGGAAATGTTTGATGCAGTATCATATAATATTACATTAATAAAGAGGAATATGTAAGACGTCCAAGCCGTACTCTGAAAAAATGAATAAAACAGCCTATCGGCGAAGTAGGACTAGTGTTATACATTACATACATCTCCCCTCTCTCTCTCTCTTTCCTCCCCCCCCCCTCCCTCTCTCTCTCTGTTTTTCCCTTCCTCTCCCTCTCTCTCTCAGTCTCTCTCTCGCTCGCTCTCCCTCTCTTTCTCTCTCTCTTTTTTAGAGGTAGGCAATGCCGTGCAGTACAGTCCATTATATATGTCCATGGACCAATTGCCCAAAAATGCTAAATATTTTGTTAGTTTAAACTTTCAACTATAACATAAATATAGAACATAGATATACCAATGTCTATGTTACAGTTTGTGTTATGAGGAAAGTAGAAATGAAAATAAATGAATAAACATTTGCTTTAAATTCAAGAACATAGTAGAAAAAAAGAAAAGTGATCCAAGTTTTTGTCACCAAGAATTCGAAACAGCATTGTGAGAAGGATTCGAAACGGATTATTCGCACAAGTATCTGATTCGTATTTCTTACTTCGTTTTCTTGCTATTTTGTATACGTAGGAAATATGGTAATGAAAATAGAATGGCTTTGCAATATTTTTTTCCTCCTGCAATTGTTCTGTTATCTCCCTGCAGAGTTCAAAACATTGATTTCCGTAAATTACTGCAGCTGCTTATATGTGACGTCAGTGTTTACCTTTTGCGTCATACATCCTTGGCGGTTGTCCATATAGAACACGAATTGTGGTTATCTGACAACCCTGATTCATTTTCGTGTTGTGATTGGCTGCCAGCATCACATTTTTTAATGGATTGTGGGAATAGAAAATGGGTTGAAGGCACAATTAATTTCATGAAAGTTGTTGAGAGGGAGAACTGTTACTTCTGCGCAGATATATGTGCAATCTTCCTCGATGTTAAATTACTGCTTTGAATTATTTGCAGACTAATTTGTAAGCCAGCTGAGAGGTTAAAAATGTTAAAAGACGTTCCTTGCGCAGGTGTTTCGTCTGCTGAAGGTTCCCATGTTTTATGCCGCGCTGTTGGGTTTTTCTCGTCTATATCCTTTTTACCTGCTCGGCTGGTCTGCAGTAGAGAAACATAGATATAAAGAGAGAGAGACCATTATTAACAAACACTAGTTTTACCTCTTAAAGTTTAACAAGATTATCTGGGAAGGAGAAAAACGGCACCATCTGGTACTCTGAAAGCAGTGCTGGAATAACAGATAGTGCCAAACCCACTACAGACTGTAAAAATAGACAAAATCGGGTTATAGTAATCGACAGGTACTTGGGTGTCAGTACCCTATAGGGAAAGTTTGATGTAATATCATATAACATTAAGAAAAAGGGAGATGTAAAACGTCCAAGTCGTACTCTGAAAAAATATCAAATGAATAGAACAGCTAATCGACGACATAGCACTATTGTGTTATGCATTGGTGCACGGACTGGTTATGCCCGTTATATGATTTTGTCTATTTATCTTACCAATTTTAATCTCTCTCTCTCTCTCTCTGATTTTATAGAGGTACGCAATGCCGTGTAGTACAGTCCGTTATGTATGTCCATGGACCAATTGCCCGAAAATGTTAGATATGTTGTTAGTTTAGACTTTCAATTATAGCATAAATATAAAACATAAATATACCAACGTTTCTGCTATAGTTTGTGTTACGATGAAAGTAGAAATGAAAATAAACGATGAATAGATATTCGTTTTAAATTC
>NC_091585.1:16258820-16281320 GCF_042767895.1 Penaeus vannamei
TATCTACCATTCTAGAATTAACAGACAGACAGATGGATACACAGAGAAGGAGGAAGGTAAATACAGTGAAATATATATATATATATATATATATATATATATATATATATATATATAGAAAAATATATAGACTTACTAATTTATATCATCAGATTATACAACAAAATTATTATAAGGTAAGTTAATGGAATATACGTTATGTAAAAACAATATACATGTATTCTCTCCCCCCCCCTCCCTCTGTCTCTCTGTCTGGCTATTTCACTCTCATTCTCCCTCTTTTTCCCTCTGTCTTTGTGTCTGTATGTCTGCCTCTCTTTCCTCCCTCTATTCATTCTGCGCTGTCTCTCTCTTTCATCTACTAGGGTGCTATGCTTGCGTTTCATGACTTGCACTTGAGCAAGCACGTGTTTATTGTTGTTTGTTTTGGTTCTGCTTTTTCTTAATCGTTTCTTGTCTTGCACTTTATTTAAGTCGGGTGTTGTATTCGCCCAAACATATTTCACAGACCCGCTGGTTTCTTTCTGTGGCTATCAATCTCTCTCTTTCTCTCTCTCGCTCTTTTCTCTCTCTCTCTCTCTCTCTCTCTGAAGCATATTAATACAGCATTTCTTAACCCCGCAGTACAAGAAAGCTCTTTGAAGTATTCTGAAGGAATCCTGTTTTTAGGTCGGTGGCTATTAAAGCCAGTCTTTTCTCCTCTTTAATAACGAAGAGGAAACACACCGACATTTTCCCTCACTTCCAAGAGGCCCGACAGGAGATAAGAGGCAGACAGCTGGAAATGAGTGTCCGAGAGCAGACAGCCTGTTGACTCACTCCGGGAAAATGAGGCTCTTATATTCACGAGGAGTTGGAGAGCGAAGGTTTTAATGAAGTCGGTCAGGTCGGCTGTGGTTTCGGAATCCTGTTTCTTCGCTGATTTTTATTGAAGTAAATGAAGCGATAGAATGAAAGGTGAGATCATGATTTAAAAGATAGTTTACTTTGCGGTGAATGAAGGAACGAATTTCCTGTGGCCCAAATTCGAATCATCTGTATACATACACAAACATGCATATATACACACATATATGATGCACATACATATATACATAATATATTCATATTCATGCATATAAGGTAGAGAGCAAGAAAAAGGAAGATATTAAACTGTAATACTCCTTCCAATTGTATGTTATTGAAGCAATAGAAATAAAACTACGCACCTGAATCGATTACAATATAATGGTTTATAATAGCCATTCAAGTAACAGTTTCCTATTCTAATGTTTAAACGAAATCCTACTTTATGGATCCTTCACTGGATCATCCTGAGGGTGTCTGCACAAAAAGTAACCTCGTAAACTGCAGTCTTATCCGATCATAGTTTTGGTAATAGGTATTGTTGATAACATTAACTAATAACATGACTAAAATGTAGTTCCAGTGTTCGTAGACACTGTGTCGGTCTGTGATACGTACAAATTGACACTTACTCTCGCTATATCTATTTTCGCTTCACCTTCTCTCACTCTGTCAGCCAGTCTGTCTCCCCCCCCCCCATCTACCTTTCTATATTTCTCTCTCATATAGACTTAAACACACGTTTTCTACTAAAACGAAGCTAGAGCAGCCCTTCAACAAGCCTACCGTTTCTGAGTAAACCATCCGTAATAAAAAAAGGAAGCTTTGAGGTACTTTTCTCACTGAGGCAAATCACCTGCGGGAGAAATCTTAAGGGTAATGGAGAGCTCCATTTGTTGAACGTTATAGGATATCAGGCAACAGGAAGTACGTTCCATGATACGAGTATGTGGCAAAGTAACTGAGTAGTGTAGTGGTTCGAGCACAGACACTGCTAGATGCTTAAAAGGGAAAACGCTTATACACGCACACATGTGCACAGTACGTGCCCGAGGCGTGTGTGTAATGTATTTATATACGTATATATGTGTATAAAAATATATTCATATACAATATATATATATATATATATATATATATATATATATATATATATATATATGTGTGTGTGTGTGTGTGTGTGTGTGTGTGTGTGTGTGTGTGTGTGTGAGTGTGTGTGTGTGTGTGTGTGAGTGTGTGTGTGTGTGTGTGTACATATATGTACACACACACGAGCATACTCGCTTACGTACAAACACATATATAGAGAGAGATAGATATAGACAGACAAATTGATAGATAAATGTACAGGTATCAACATGCAGATAGATAAAAAGATATGAATAAAACATACACTCGAACACACCTACAGGAAATGAATTGAATTCTTCCTTCTTTAGTGATAGAGCAAAGCTTGTCAAAACAAACAGGAAGTTTCTCATTGAATCTACACAACTGCAGCACTTTTCAAGTTTATTTACTGAACAAACACCTCTTCTCCTCCTTATTCTTGTGGTAAACTTAGGATTATAATTCTATTAACCGTTCTCTTCCTCGCTCTTCATGCATGTATGTTATTTGTTCCATTTCTTTCTTCATTATTGTGAAAGGAACAACAAGTATCAAAGAAATCCCTCCCGCTTGTAATACAAACAAAGAAGCACTAACCATGTAACATTTGACTCCTTAAAGCTTCCTAGAATGACTTCAGCCGGTTTCTGGGATATTACCATCTCTTACTAACGGCCGTGAGACTCGGTTCACAGTACCAGCAATGTTTGTTTAAATGACCTTGATGAGTTTTGGACGCAAGCCGTTTAAGTTTTTTTTTTTTATGGTAGCTTTGTGTTCTGTAGGAATAAGGGGATTGAGTATAGAGTGAGAAAACGCGATAGGTGGAGAGAAAGATGATAGATTCATAGTAAGGTAGATAGAAAGATGTATACGGAAATAGATAAATCGACGGATAGATGGATAGATGGAAAAGGAAGCAGTGAAGGAGGGAGGAAGGGAAATAAAGTGAGAAATAGATAGACAAAAAAGATGGATAATGAAATACAGACAATCAGTTTTTTTTCTCATCCCACAGAATAATTATAAGGTAAGTTGACGGAGTGTACGTAATGTATAAACATTATACGTATTTTCTTTTTTTTCTTCCTGCCTCTCACTCTTTCTGTCTCTGTTTTTTTCCCTGCCTTCATCATTCTCCTCTTTCCCTCTGTCTGCCTTTGTCTCTGTTTACCTCTCTCTTTGCCTCCCTCCCTCTCCGCTCTCTATCTCATCTACTAGGGTGCTGTGCTTGCGTTTCATGACTTGCACTTGAGCAAGCACATGTTTATTGCTGTTGTTTGTTTTGGTTCTTTTTTTTCTTAATCGTTGCTTGATGTCTTGCTCTCTCTCTCTCTCTCTCTCTGAAGCACATAAATACAGCATTCCTGAACCCCGAAGTACAAGAAAGCTCTTTGAAGTATTCTGTAGGACCCCTGTTTTAACTCAGTGGCTGTAAAAGGTGAAGTCCTTACTATAAATCCATTTTTCCTCTTCAGTAACGAAGAGGAAACACATCGACATTTTTCCCCACTTCCTAGAGCCCCGACAGGAGATAAGAGGCAGAAAGCTGGAAATGAGTGTCCGAGAGCAGACAGCCTGTCGACTCACTCCGGGGAAATGAGGCTCTTATATTCACGAGGAGTTGGAGAGCGAAGGTTTCAATGAAGTCGGTCAGGTCGGTTGTGGTTTCAGAATCCTGTTTCTTCGTTGATTTCTATTGAAGTAAATGAAGCGATAAAAAGAAAGGTGAGATCATGATTTAAAAGATAGTTTACTTTGCGGTGAATGAAGGAGCGATTTCCCTATGGACAAAAGGAATTAATTCGAATAAATTGTATACATACACAAACATGCATATATACACATATATACAATGCACATACATATATACATAATATATTCATATACATGCATATAAGGTAGAGAGCAAGAAAAGGGAAGATATTAGACTGCAATACTCCTTTTCATTGAATGTTATTGAAGCAATAGAAATACAACTATATCAGCTGATGATAGACGTACCAGAATCAATTACAGGATAATGGTTTATAATGGCCATTCAAGTAACAGTTTCCTATTCTAATGCTTAAACGAAATCCTACTTTATGGATCCTTCACTGGATCATCCTGACGGTGTCTGCACAAAAAGTAACCTCGTAAACTGCAGTCTTATCCGTTCATAGTTTTGGTAATAGGTATTGTTGATACCATTAACTAATAACATGACTAAAATGTAGTTCCAGTGTTCGTAGACTGTGTCGGTCTGCGATACGTACAAATTGACACTTATTCTCGCTATATCTATTTCGCTTCACCTTTTCTCACTCTGTCAATCAGTCTGTCTCCTCCCCCCCCCCTATCTACCTTTCAATATTTCTCTCTCATATAGACTTAAACACACAATGTCTACCAAAACGAAGCTAGAGCAGCCCTTCAACAGACCTACCGAACCTGAGTAAACCATCCGTAATAAAAAAAGGAAGCTTTGAGGTACTTTTCTCACTGAGGCAAATCACCTGCGGGAGAAATCTGAAGGGTAATGGAGATCTCCATTTGTTGAACGTAATAGGATATCAGGTAACAGGAAGTACGTTCCATGATACGAGTATGTGGCAAAGTAACTGAGTAGTGTAGTGGTTCGAGCACAGACACTGCTAGATGCTTAAAAGGGAAAACGCTTATACACGCACACATGTGCACAGTACGTGCCCGAGGCGTGTCTGTAATGTATTTATATACGTATATATGTGTATAAAAATATATTTATGTACAATATATACACACACACACACACACACACACACACACATATATATATATATATATATATATATATATATATATATATATATATATATATATATATATATATATATGTATGTGTGTGTGTGTGTGTGTGTGTGTGTATGTGTGTGTGTATGTGTGTGTGTACATATATGTATACACATACGAGCATACTCGCTTACGCACATACACATATATAGAGATAGATATAGACAGACAGCTACTTAAACATATATGTATGATTACTGATACATATCGACAGATTGATAGATAAATATACAGGTATCAACATGCAGATAGACAAAAAGATATGAATAAAACATACACTCGAACACACCTACAGGAAATGAATTGAATTCTTCCTTCTTTAGAGATAGAGCAAAGCTTGTCAAAACAAACAGGAAGTTTCTCATTGAATCTAGACAACTGCAGCCCTTTTCAAGTTTATTTACTGAACAAACACCTCTTCTCCTCCTTATTCTTGTGGTAAACTTAGGATTATAATTCTATCTACCGTTCTCTTCCTCGCTCTTCATGCATGTATGTTATTTGTTCCATTTCTTTCTTCATTATTGTGAAAGAAACAAGTATCAAAGAAATCCCTCCCGATTCTAATACAAAGAAACAAAGAAGCACTAACCATGTAACATTTAACTCCTTAAAGCTTCTTAGAACGACTTCAGCCGGTTTCTGGGATATTACCCTCTCTTACTAACGGCCTTGAGTCTCGGTTCTCAGTACCAGCAATGTTTGTTTAAGTGACCTTGATAAATTTTAGTCTTGGTAGAATACACAAGCCGTCTATTTTTTTATATTTTTTATGGTAGCTGTGTGTTCTGTAGGAATAAGGGGATTGAGTATAGAGTGAGAGAAGGCGATTGATCGATAGGTGGAGAGAAAGAGATAATAGATTCACAGTTACATAGAAAGATGTATACGTAAGTAGATAGATCGACGGATAGATGGAAAAGGAGGCAGTGAAGGAGGGAGGAAGGGAAATAAAGTGAGAAATAGATAGACAAAAAGATGGATAATTAAATACAGGCAATATTTTTTTTTTCTCATCCCACAGAATAATTGTAAGGTAAGTTGACGGAGTGTGCGTAATGTATAAACATTATACGTATTTTCTTTTTTTTCTTCCTGCCTCTCACTCTTTCTGTCTCTGTTTTTTTTCCAGCCTTCATCATTCTCCTCTTTCCCTCTGTCTGCCTTTGTCTCTGTTTACCTCTCTCTTTGCCTCCCTCCCTCTCCGCTCTCTATCTCATCTACTAGGGTGCTGTGCTTGCGTTTCATGACTTGCACTTGAGCAAGCACATGTTTATTGCTGTTGTGTGTTTTGGTTCTTTTTTTTCTTAATCGTTGCTTGATGTCTTGCTCTCTCTCTCTCTCTCTCTCTCTGAAGCACATGAATACAGCATTCCTCAACCCCGAAGTACAAGAAAGCTCTTTGAAGTATTCTGTAGGACCCCTGTTCTAACTCAGTGGCTGTAAAAGGTGAAGTCCTTAATATAAATCAATTTTTCCTCTTCAATAACGAAGAGGAAACACACCGACATTTTTCCCTACTTCCTAGAGCCCCGACAGGAGATAAGAAGCAGACAGCTGGAAATGAGTGTCCGAGAGCAGACAGCCTGTCGACTCACTCCGGGGAAATGAGGCTCTTATATTCACGAGGAGTTGGAGAGCGAAGGTTTCAATGAAGTCGGTCAGGTCGGCTGTGGTTTCAGAATCCTGTTTCTTCGTTGATTTCTATTGAAGTAAATGAAGCGATAAAAAGAAAGGTGAGATCATGATTTAAAAGATAGTTTACTTTGCGGTGAATGAAGGAGCGATTTCCCTATGGACAAAAGGAATTAATTCGAATAAATTGTATACATACACAAACATGCATATATACACATATATACAATGCACATACATATATACATGATATATTCATATACATGCATATAAGGTAGAGAGCAAGAAAAGGGAAGATATTAGACTGCAATACTCCTTTTCATTGAATGTTATTGAAGCAATAGAAATACAACTTTATCAGCTGATGATAGACGTACCAGAATCAATTACAGGATAATGGTTTATAATGGCCATTCAAGTAACAGTTTCCTATTCTAATGCTTAAACGAAATCCTACTTTATGGATCCTTCACTGGATCATCCTGACGGTGTCTGCACAAAAAAAGTAACCTCGTAAACTGCAGTCTTATCCGATCATAGTTTTGGTAATAGGTATTGTTGATAGCATTAACTAATAACATGACTAAAATGTAGTTCCAGTGTTCGTAGACACTGTGTCGGTCTGTGATACATACAAATTGACACTTACTCTCGCTATATCTATTTTCGCTTCATCTCCTCTCACTCTGTCAGTGTCTGTCTCCTCCCCCCCTCCATCTACCTTTCAATATTTCTCTCTCATATAGACTTAAACACACATTTTTTTTTTTTTTTACTAAAACGAAGCTAGAGCAGCCCTTCAACATACCTACCGTTTCTGAGTAAACCATCCGTAATAAAAAAAAGAAGCTTTGAGGTACTTTTCCCACTGAGGCAAATCACCTGCGGGAGAAATCTTAAGGGTAATGGAGACCTCCATTTGTTGAACGTTATAGGGTATCAGGTAACAGGAAGTACGTTCCATGATACGAGTATATGGCAAAGTAACTGAGTAGTGTAGTGGTTCGAGCACAGACACTGCTAGATGCTTAAAAGGGAAAACGCTTATACACGCACACATGTGCACAGTACGTGCCCGAGTCGTGTCTGTAATGTATTTATATACGTATATGTGTATACAAATATATTTATATACATTATATATATACATACATATATATATATATATATATATATATATATATATATATATATATATATATATATGTGTGTGTGTGTGTGTGTGTGTGTGTGTGTGTGTGTGTGTGTGTGTGTGTACATATATGTATACACACACACGAGCATACACATATATAGAGATAGATATATACAGACAGATACTTAAACATATATGTATGATTACTGATACAGATCGATAGATTGATAGATAAATATACAGGTATCAACATGCAGATAGATAAAAAGATATGAATAAAATATACACTCGAACACACCTACAGGAAATGAATTGAATTCTTCCTTCTTTAGAGATAGAGCAAAGCTTGTCAAAACAAACAGGAAGTTTCTCATTGAATCTAGACAACTGCAGCCCTTTTCAAGTTTATTTACTGAACAAACACCTCTTCTCTTTCTTATTCTTGTGGTAAATTTAGGATTATAATTCTATCTACCGTTCTCTTCCTCGCTCTTCCTGCATGTATGTTTTTTGTTCCATTTCTTTCTTCATTATTGTGAAAGGAACAACAAGTATCAAAGAAATCCCTCCCGATTCTAATACAGAGAAACAAAGAAGCACTAACCATGGAACATTTGACTCCTTAAAGCTTCTTAGAATGACTTCAGCCGGTTTCTGGGATATGACCCTCTCTTACTAACGACCGTGAGACTCAGTTCACAGTGCCAGCAATGTTTGTTTAAATGACCTTGATGAGTTTTGGTCTTGGTAGAATACAATAGGCGTCTGATTTTTTTTTTTTTATGATAGCTGTGCGTTCTGCAGGAATAAGGGGCTTGAATGTAGAGTGAGAGATGGCGATTGATAGATAGGTGGAGAGAGAGATGATAGATTCACAGTTACATAGAAAGATGTATACGTAAATAGACTGATCGACGGATAGATGGATAGATGGAAAAGGAGGCAGTGAAGGAGGGAGGAAGGGAAATAAAGTGACATATAGATAGATAAAAAGATGGATAATGAAATACAGACAAACCAGTTTTTGTCTTATCCCACAGAATGATTATCAGGTAAGTTGACGGAGTGTATGTTATTTAAAAACAATATACTGTTTTCTCTTTTTTCCTCCTGCCTCTCACTCGTTCTGTCTCCGTTTTTTCCCTGCCTACATCATTCTCCTCTTTCCCTCTGTCTTTGTCTCTGTTTACCTCTCTCTTTACGTCCCTCCCTCTCCGCTCTCTATCTCATCTACTAGCGTGCTGTGCTTGCGTTTCATGACTTGCACTTGAGCAAGCACATGTTTATTGCTGTTGTTTGTTTTGGTTCATTTTTTTTTCTTAATCGTTGCTTGATGTCTTGCACTCTCTCTCTCTCTCTCTGAAGCACATGAACACAGCATTCCTCAACCCCGAAGTACAAGAAAGCTCTTTGAAGTATTCTGTAGGACCCCTGTTTTAGCTCAGTGGCTGTAAAAGTTGAAGTCCTTAATATAAATTCATTTTTCCTCTTCAATAACGAAGAGGAAACACACCGACATTTTCCCCTATTTCCTAGAGCCCCGACAGGAGATAAGAGGCAGACAGCTGGAAATGAGTGTCCGAGAGCAGACAGCCTGTCGACTCACTCCGGGAAATGAGGCTCTTATATTCACGAGGAGTTGGAGAGCGAAGGTTTCAATGAAGTCGGTCAGGTCGGCTGTGGTTTCAGAATCCTGTTTCTTCGCTGATTTTTGTTGAAGTAAATAAAGCGATGAAATGAAAGGTGAGATCATGATTTAAAAGATAGTTTTATTTTGCGGTGAATAATGGAGCGATTTTCCTATGGACAAAAGGAATTAATTCGAATAATTTGTATACATACACAAACATGCATAATATATACATACATATATAATGCACATACATATATACATAATATATTCATATACCTGCATATAAGGTAGAGACCAAGAAAAAGGATGATATTAGACTATAATACTCCTTCCAATTGTATGTTATTGAAGCAATAGAAATAAAACTATATCAGCTGATGATAGACGCACCTGAATCGATTACAATATAATGGTTTATAATAGCCATTCAAGTAGGAGTTTCCTATTCTAATGTTTAAACGAAATCCTACTTTATGGATCCTTCACTGGATCATCCTGACGGTGTCTGCACAAAAAAAGTAACCTCGTAAATTGCAGTCTTATCCGATCATAGTTTTGGTAATAGGTATTGTTGATAGCATTAACTAATAACATGACTAAAATGTAGTTCCAGTGTTCGTAGACTGTGTCGGTCTGTGATACGTACAAATTGACACTCTCGCTATATGTATTTTCGCTTCACCTTCTCTCACTCTGTCAGTCAGTCTGTCTCCCCCCCCCCCCAATCTACCTTTCAATATTTCTCTCTCATATAGACTTAAACACACGTTTTCTACTAAAACGAAGCTAGAGCAGCCCTTCAACAAGCCTACCGTTTCTGAGTAAACCATCCGTAATAAAAAGAGGAAGCTTTGAGGTACTTTTCTCACTGAGGCAAATCACCTGCGGGAGAAATCATAAGGGTAATGGAGAGCTCCATTTGTTGAACGTTATAGGATATCAGGTAACAGGAAGTACGTTCCATGATACGAGTATATGGCAAAGTAACTGAGTAGTGTAGTGGTTCGAGCACAGACACTGCTAGATGGTTAAAAGGGAAAACGCTAATACACGCACACATGTGCACAGTACGTGCCCGAGGCGTGTGTGTAATGTATTTATATACGTATATATGTGTATAAAAATATATTTATATACAATATATATATATATATATATATATATATATGTGTGTGTGTGTGTGTGTGTGTGTGTGTGTGTGTGTGTGTGTGTGTGTGTGTGTGTGAGTGTGTGTGTGTGTGTGTGTACATATATGTACACACACACGAGCATACTCGCTTACGTACAAATACATATATATATAGAGAGATAGCTATAGACAGACAAATTGATAGATAAATGTACAGGTATCAACATGCATATAGATAAAAAGATATGAATAAAACATACACTCGAACACACCTACAGGAAATGAATTGAATTCTTCCTTCTTTAGAGATAGAGCAAAGCTTGTCAAAACAAACAGGAAGTTTCTCATTGAATCTACACAACTGCAGCCCTTTTCAAGTTTATTTACTGAACAAACACCTCTTCTCCTTATTCTTGTGGTAAATTTAGGATTATAATTCTATCTACCGTTCTCTTCCTCGCTCTTCATGCATGTATGTTATTTGTTCCATTTCTTTCTTCATTATTGTGAAAGGAACAACAAGTATCAAAGAAATCCCTCCCGCTTGTAATACAAACAAACAAAGAAGCACTAACCATGGAACATTTGACTCCTTAAAGCTTCTTAGAACGACTTCAGCCGGTTTCTGGGATATGACCCTCTCTTACTAACGGCCGTGAGACTCGGTTCACAGTACCAGCAATGTTTGTTTAAATGACCTTGATGAGTTTTGGACGCAAGCCGTTTAAGTTTTTTTTTTTTATGGTAGCTTTGTGTTCTGTAGGAATAAGGGGATTGAGTATAGAGTGAGAAAAGGCGATAGGTGGAGAGAAAGAGATGATAGATTCATAGTAAGGTAGATAGAAAGATGTATACGGAAATAGATAGATCGACGGATAGATGGATAGATGGAAAAGGAAGCAGTGAAGGAGGGAGGAAGGGAAATAAAGTGAGAAATAGATAGACAAAAAAGATGGATAATGAAATACAGACAATCAGTTTTTTTTCTCATCCCACAGAATAATTATGAGGTAAGTTGACGGAGTGTACGTAATGTATAAACATTATACGTATTTTCTTTTTTTTCTTCCTGCCTCTCACTCTTTCTGTCTCTGTTTTTTTTTCCAGCCTTCATCATTCTCCTCTTTCCCTCTGTCTGCCTTTGTCTCTGTTTACCTCTCTCTTTGCCTCCTTCCCTCTCCGCTCTCTATCTCATCTACTAGGGTGCTGTGCTTGCGTTTCATGACTTGCACTTGAGCAAGCACATGTTTATTGCTGTTGTTTGTTTTGGTTCATTTTTTTCTTAATCGTTGCTTGATGTCTTGCACTCTTTATCTCTCTCAGAAGCATATGAATACAGCATTCCTCAACCCCGAAGTACAAGAAAGCTCTTTGACCTATTCTGTAGGACCCCTGTTTTAACTCAGTGGCTATAAAAGGTGAAGTCCTTAATATAAATCCATTTTTCCTCTTCAATAACGAAGAGGAAACACACCGACATTTTCCCCTACTTCCTAGAGCCCCGACAGGAGATAAGAGGCAGACAGCTGGAAATGAGAGTCCGAGAGCAGACAGCCTGTCGACTCACTCCGGGGAAATGAGGCTCTTATATTCACGAGGAGTTGGAGAGCGAAGGTTTCAATGAAGTCGGTCAGGTAGGCTGTGGTTTCAGAATCCTGCTTATTCGCATTTTTTTTTTCTTTTTGTGAAGTAAGTGAAACGATGAAAGGAAGGGTTAGATCATTATTTGAAAGATGGTTTATTTTACGGTGAATAAAGTTTTTTTTTTCCTGTGGGTAAAATAAATTAATTCGAATTATCGGTATACAAACAAACATGCATATATGTACACATGTATACATAAACATATAATCTATTCATGTACATGCGTGGTAGAGATGAAAAAAAGGAAAATATTCGGCTGAACTACTTACTATGCTTTATTATTAAAACCATAAAACTATGTCAGCTGATGATGGATGCACCAGAATCGATTACAGTGTCTTTATAATGGTCATCCAAGTAATAGCTTCTTATTCTAATGTTTAAACGAACTACTATATTATGTAGTTTTATCTTATAGTTTTGGTAATAGGTATGGTAACTAGCATTAACATAAACATAACTAATATTTATCAATATGCCTTCTGCAATAAAACTTTATATTCCGTCTCACTGATCTGCAAAACGCAAATAGCCACCTAGTTCAACAGTGCAGGAGTGTGTCACGGCCACAACTGCTCAACCGTACTAGTTTCCCAAAACCACTCAAGTGAGTGTAATTCAACAAAGGAAAGGCTATTTTTCATTATATTTATTATCAATAAAATGCATGAATGTTAAAATTATTGCTATTTATATCCATCAAAGTTAACATAAAATGAACACTAGATAACTTCAAGACCAATTAAAAAGTATACACGTGCAAATCCGCGAAGCGAAGTAAATGAAGCCTAAACACAGCAAGAAGGAAATCATGATAATAAATTCGCAAATTTTCTTGTAAAAAATAAAATTCGAACCTATTAGAAAGTTAATCCTATAAACACATTGAGAAAGTTGTGCTTCTCTGACTCACCAAATTTAATCAGAACCTATAATAAATTAGTGGAACAATATAAAACACGATATGATTGGAGAATGCATGTTAGTTTGCATACTGGAGCAGTGAATTCACATATTAGCTTCCAAAGTTACCATTAACATCATTAACAATTATTGTTTCCACATTACTTTTTATGCTTTGTAATAAAAGTCATATTATTATTTCTGTATATGAATTCGCCACAATCCACAGGACTTTCGACCGAAAATCATCTAAATATTTCATTGTAAAATCTAAAGTTTTTGTATCAGGAAAGGAGTAGGAAGAAAACAGTGATAATGATGGAAATATGTGGTAAAAAAAAGACATTACATTACTATATGCATTAATGACATAAAATAACGAAACATTATTAAGTTATTATTAATCCATGCATGGCAGGAGAAAGTAGGTAACTTATATCACTTTCAAAGCATGGAATTACATATATTATGAAAAATTAGTTCAAAAAGAAATGAAAAAAGGTTACATTATTACATTATAATGTGAGGGTGTAGGACGTCTCTCCTTGCCTTGATTGTCGGTCAAGAGGCTCATCTACTGTTTTTTTCGTACTTGCGTTTCATGGTTTGGGGTCGGGCAAGCACGTGTTTTATTGTTGCTGTTTGTTGTGCTTCTGGTTCTCATTAATCGTTGCTAGATGTTTTGCACGAATTATAGTTCTAGTGTTCGCAGACACAACGTTGGTCTGTGATACGTACAAACTGACACACAGGCTTTCTCTTACTCTCGCTGTATCTATTTCGGTTTACCTTCTCTCACCCTGTCATTCAGTCTGCCCCCCCCCCCTCTATCTATTCATCAATCTATCTTTTTCTGCCTGTCTGTCTGTCTGTCTCATTCTCTCTCTTTCTCTCTCTCTCATATATATATATATATATATATATATATATATATATATATATATATATATATATATATATATATATATATATATATATGTACACACACACACACACACACACACACACACACACACACACACACACACACACACACACACACACACACACACACACACATATATATATGTATATATATATATATATATATATATATATATATATATATATATATATATATATATATATATATATATATATATATATATACTTCTAAATATCTTCTATAACGAAACTAGACCAGCTCTTGAACAGGCATACCGTACCTGAGTAAACCATCAGTAATAAAAAGAGGAAGCTTTGAGATACTTTTCTCACGAAGGCAAATCACCTGCGGGAGAAATCTCGTGTAGTGTCCGGTAACAGGAAGTAGGTTTCATCACACGAGTATACAGCAAAGTAATTGAGCGGTGTAGTGATTCGAGCGCAGACACTGCAAAAGAAGTAAAAGGGAAAACGTATACATGCACATGTGCACACAGTACATGCCCGACTCGTGTCTCTAATGCATGTATTGTATATGTAAGGATATATACACATATATATGTGTATATGCGCACGAACGCACACACACACACACACACACGCACACACGCACACACACACACACACACACACACACACACACACACACACACACACACACACACACACACACACACACACACACACACACACACACACACACACACCAACACACACACATATAGAGAGAGAGGTTGCTTCCTATGTAGTTAGATCGATACATAGATAGACATATATAAAGACGAGTATGAATACAGATACAGATCAATAGATTAGATGAATGTGCAGATAGATAAATAAACTAATATAAATAAAGATATACACTCCAACACACCTACAGGAAATTAATTGAATTCTTCCTTTCTCAGTGATAGAGCAAAGCTTATCAAAACAAGTAGAAAGTTTCTCATTAAACGGAGACAACTGCAGCGCTTTTCAGGTTTATTTACTGAGCAAACACCTTTACTCTTATTTTAGGGGTAAACTCATGAATATTATTTCAACTACCATTCTTTCCCTCGTTCTCCATGTATGAATGATAGTTTAAGATAGATGGAATAATGCACTACCGCATAGATATATTGAATAAATAACCCCTCCGATTGGGATTCGAACCCTCACAGTTGCAGGCAGGTAACTGCAAGACGAACGCCCTACCACTGACGTATATGATGTGTGTGTGTGTGTGTTTATTTATATATATACATATTTGTATAAATGCGTATGAGGTAGAGAGCAAGAAAAAGGAAAATATTTGACTGTCATACCACTTTCCAATTCTTTAAGTTAAAGATATAAAAGTATATTAGCTGATGATAGCGCACCAGAATCGATTACAATATTTTATAATGGTCATCCAAGTAACATTTTCTTATTTTCATCTAAAAAAGGTTCTAAATTATGCATCCTTCATTGCACCATACTAACGGTATCTTCACAATAATGTAACCTAGTAACCTGCAGTTTTATCCGATTATAGTTTTGGTAGTGGGGATGGTTGCTAGCATTAACTAATAACATGATTAAAATGTAGTTCCAGTGTTGGCAGACACATTGTCGGTCTGTGATACGTACAAACTGACACACAAGCTTTTGTACTCTCGATATATCTATTTCGCTTTACCTTCTCTCACCCTGTCAGTCAGTCTGTCTGTCTCCCCCCCCCCCTCTAATCATTCAATCAACCAATCAGTCCTTCTGTCTCTGTCTCTCACACATATATACCCTTAAACACACATTTTCTAACTTCTAAAAAGAAACTAGATCAACTCTTCAACAGCCCTACCGCATCTGAGTAAACCAACAGTAATAAAAAAGGAAGCTATGAGAGACTTTTCTCACTGAGGTAAATCACCTGCGGGAGAAATCTCGAGGATAATCAAGAGCTCCATTTGTGTAACGTAATAGAATATCAGGTAACAGGAAAGACGTTCCATGATACGTGTATACAGCAAAGTAACTGGGTGGTGTTGTGGTTCGGGCACAGAGACTTCAAGAAAAATAAAAGGGAAACGCATACATGTGTACAGTACGTGCGCCTGAGTCGTCTCTGTAGTGTATTTATATACGCATATATGCGTATAAGTATATATATTCAGATATATGTATATGTGTATTTATATGTATAAATACACGAATACGCACGCACTCGCTCAAACACATACAAATATATACAGATTGCTTCCTCTATAGATATAGACAGACATATACTTAAAAATATATGTATGAATACTGATACAGATTGATAGATTAATTGATAAATATACAGATATTAGTATGCATATAGATAAATAGAAGTGAATATAGGTATACACTCCAACACACTTATAGAAAATTAAATGAATTCTTCCTTCTTCAGTGATAGAGCAAAGCTTATCAAAACAAGTAGAAAGTTTCTCCTTGAATCGAGACAAACGCAGCACTTTTCAGGTCTATTTACTGAACAAACACTTCTTCTCTTTCTTATTATTGTGGCAAATTTATGATTTTAGTTTTATCTACCATTCTCTTCCTCGCTTTTCATGTATGTATGTTATTTGTTCTTTTTCTATTATTTTGAAAGGGACAACAAGAGGCATCAAAGAAATCCCTCCCTCTTAAAAAAAAAAAAAAAATAAATAAAAAAATAATAATAATAACCATGTAACGTCTGACTTATAACAGCTTCTTTAAAATCAGCTGTTTTCTGGAATTTTGACCACTCTTACTAACGGCCTCAAGACTCGGTTCACAGTACCAGCAGTTGTTTACTTACATGATCGTGATGAGTTTTGGTTTTGGGATAATACAACAGGCACCTGAGATTTTTTTTTTTTTTTTTTTTTTGTATGGCAGCTGTGTATTCTGCAAGAATAAGGGGCTTGAATGGAGAGTGAGAGACGGTACTTGATAGATAGATGGATAGAAGGAGATGCATAGATTCATAGCTGTGATCGTGATGAGTTTTTGTCTTGGGATAATACAACAGGCACCTGAGATTTTTTTGATTTTCTATAGCAGCTGTGTGTTCTGCAAGAATAAGGGGCTTGAATGGAGAGTGAGAGAGGGTACTTGATAGGTAGATGGATAGAGATGCATAGATAGATAGATTCATAGCTATGTAGATAGAAAGATTTATAGGTAGGTAGATAGATTTATAGGTAAGTAGATAGATAGATGGATAGATGGAGAAGAAGGCAGTGAAAACGGGAAAGGGAAATACAGTAAGATATAGAGAAACAGACTCACCAATTTTAGTCTTATCAGATTGCGCTACAGAATGATTAAAAGGTAAGTTGGTGGAATAGACGTTATGTAAAAACAGTATGTCTTCTCTTTGTTCCTTCCCCCTCTCTCACTCTTACTGCCTCCGTCTGTCTGGCTGTCTTTCTCTCTGCCTCGTTCTCCCTCTGCCTTTGTCTCTGTATATCTACCTCTCTCTCCTCCCTCTCTTTCTCTTATCTACTAGGGTGCTATGGTTACGTTTCATGACTTACACTTGAGCAAGCACATGTTTATCGTTGTTTGGTTTGGTTCAGATTTTTCTTAATCGCTTTATGCCACGCACTTTATTATAGTCGGGTGTTGTATTCGGTGAAACATACTTCATAGAATACTAACAAATTTTCTCTGTCTTTCTGTGCCTATCAATCTCTCTCTCTCGCTCTTCCTTTCTCTCTCTCAGAAGCATATGAATAAAGCATTTCTCAACCCCGAAGTACAAGAAAGCTCTTTGAATTATTCTGTAGGACCCGTGTTTTAAGTCAGCGGCTGTAAAAGGCAAAGCCATTAACATAAATCCATTGAAAACACAAAGTCTTTTTTCCTCTTAAGTAGCGAAGAGGCAACACCGATTTTTTCCCACTTCCTAAAGTCCCGACAGGAGATAAGAAGCAGACAGCTGGAAATGAGTGTCCGAGAGCAGACAGGCTGTCGACTCACTCCGCGAAAATGAGGCTCTTATATTCACGAGGAGTTGGAGAGCGAAGGTTTTAATGAAGTCGGTCAGGTCGGCTGTGGTCCTGCTTCTCTGGTCTTAAAGTCTATATTCATATATGTTTGATATATATATATATATATATATATATATATATATATATATATATATATATATATATATATAGAGAGAGAGAGAGAGAGAGAGAGAGAGAGAGAGAGAGAGAGAGAGAGAGAGCGAAAACCAGGCGAACAAGTGTAGGAAATATAACTAGAACCTTTGTTTGTTAGGGCAGAGGTTTTTAAAGGCAGAATCATTAACATAACTATGTTCATCTTTCTAATAAGCAATAGACTCCTTTTCATTCCCTTGACACACACACACACACACACACACACACACACACACACACACACACACACACACACACACACACACACACACACACACACACACACACACACACAAAGGAAGGGAAATCTAGAGTAGACAGCTTGTTGTCTCGCTGCGTTGAATGAAGGCTCTTGTATCTATACTGCTTTTATTTACATTACAGGACGAAGAAGTTGTCCGGAGAATGCATTTAAGGTACGTGTGGTTAAGACAGGGGCTGCAAAAGATTAAAGCCATTAACATAAATCCTTTCAGATTTTCTTCCCTCTTATAAAGAGGCAGCACAAAGAATGTTTTTTCTTCCCCCAAAAGCCACGGCAGGAGATAAGAGGCAGACAGCTGGAAATGAGAGTCCGAGAGCAGACAGCCTGTCGACTCACTCGGGAAAATGAGGCGAGCGAAGGTTTTAATGAAGTCGGTCAGGTCGGCTGTGGTTTCGGAATCCTGCTTATTCGCTATTTTTAGTGAAGTAAATAAAGTGATGAACCAAATGCGAGATCATGATTTAAAAGATGGTTTATTTTATGGTGAATGAACAAGTCTTTTTTCCTACGCGCAAAAGGAAGTAATTCGGTTTATATGCACATACGAAATATATATGATATACACATATGCATTTACATATGACATACATATACATACATATGGTTTAGTGTCCTTAAAGTATAGAAATAAAACTATATCAATTGATGATTGATATTTCAATTACAAATGCCCTTGTTGCGTACAAGAATCCATTATAATATTTTTATCATAGCCATGTATGTAATAGTTGCTATTGGATTGTTCAACAGAAATTTCATATCATGGGTTCTTCCTTGTGCCATACTGACGGTATCTGCATAAAAATGCAAACTAGTAAACGAGTTTTAAATATTTATCGTTTTAACAAATAATATTCCTATTATTTACCAACAAAACTTTTGTTATAAATCTTTATATTCCTTGTAAAAGTACATTTGTTGCAGTATATCATCACCAGTCCACTGAAAACTACGTGGTCGTTAGCTCTACTACTAACCCAACTGTAACGTAAGTCTATACAACTTTTTAAAAATGTATACACTTGGCCGTTTTAGAGTGCATATGGCAGCTTGAGGCCAAGAAGCACGCGTGTGTCACAGCCAAAACTACTCAACCGTGCTAGTTTCCTAAAACCACTCAAGTGACTGAGAAAATATTTTTACCATTGGCATTAATGGGTTACCTTTTTTATTTTTATTATTATTATTCTTTTGTATAAAATGTGTGTATGTTAAATGTGTTGTTACTTTATATCCCTCAGACTTAAACATAGAGAACTTCAGGACAAAAGAACTGCACGTGCAAATTTGTGTATCAGTTAAATGAACAATTACTTAACGAACTTAAAATAACAAAACACAAACAAAAACCCGTGAGGACAGAATGAAATGAAGCGAGAAGGAATCCATGATAATTCGCAATGTTTTTAGTACAAAATAAGATTCAACACACGTGAAATTTATTCCTATAATGTTTCAGATGTTGAGCTTTTCTGATTCACTGAACTTAATCAAAACTTGCAACAGATTAAATCGTAATATAAGACAATGTAATGGGAGAATGCATGTTGGTGTGCATACTGGTGCAGCGAATTCGCATATTACCTTCCAACATTATCATTAACAACAATATTAACAATTATTGTTTCCACGGCACTTCCCTTGAACTGTAATAAAAGCCATTTTAGCTTTTATGAATATTAATTCGCCACAATCCACAGAACATTCGACCGAAAACCATCCAAATATTTCACTATAAAATATTGATATATTATTATTTTTTGTGTCTTTAAGAAAGGGGTAGTAGGACTGCAGGGACTGGTAATGTTTGAGATGTATGGTAAGAAAACATACCATTAAATACATTCCTTCCATAAAATAAATAAACAATATTATGCCACTGCTCGTTATGCATGGCACGAGAAATTAGTCAAGCTTGTCATTTCAATTTTGAAAAGCAAGACATTACGAATATGATTAAACACAAGTTAAGAAAAGAAAATGCAAAACGATGTGATACATTATTACGTCATAATATGAAGGCGTAGGATGTCTCTCCTTGCTTGAATCAGAAGAGACCCAGTCTGGAACAGCTCTCTCTATGTCTCTCTTTCTATTTCCCTTTCCCTCCCTATCTCTCTCTCTTTCTCTCCCTCTCTCTCTTTCTCTCCCTCTAATTCTTTCTTTATCTATCTCCCTTTCTCCCTCTATGTCTCTTTCTATCTCTATATCTCTCTTTCTCTCTCTATCTCCCTTTCTCTCTCTCTATCTTTATCTCCCTTTCTCTCTCTCTCTCTATCTTTATCTCCCTTTCTCTCTCTCTCTCTATCTTTATCTCCCTTTCATTCTCTCTCTCTTTCTCTTGACTGTTGATCAAGGGGCTCCTCTGCTGCGCCTTTTGTGCTTGCGCTTCATGGCTTGGGGTCGGGCAAGCACGTGTTTTATTGTTGCTGTTTGTTTTGCTTCTGGTTTTTAAGAATCGTAGCTTGATATTTTGCACGGAGTTATAGTTCCAGTGTTCGCAGACATTGTTAGTCTGTGGTACGTAAGAACTGACACAGGCTTTCTTTTCTTTCTCTTACTCTCGCTATATCTATTTGGTTTTACCTTCTCACTTTCCTTGTTAGTTATTGTGTTTTCCCCTCCCTCAATCTATCTATCTGTCTTCTTTCACACACGTATACACACAAACACACACAAAAGGCCTTCCGTATACAGAGTAAACCATAAGCAATAACAGAAGGAAGCTCTGACCTCGTTTTCCCACTGAGGCAAATCGCCTGCGGTGGAAATCTCAAGTGTAACCGGGAGCTCCACTTCTTGAACGTAAAAGAATATCTGGCAACACGGGGAAGTACGTTTCATGAAAGAGTTAACTATAAGGTAACTTGACTGGTGTGATGGTTACAGCATAGGCACTGCATGAGAAATAAATGGGAAACGCCTACACACGAACACGCGCACAGTACGTGCCTCAATTGTGTCTATATTGCATGTATGTACGTAAATATATAATATATATATATATATATATATATATATATATATATAATTCTATATGTAAATATATATATATATATATATATATATATATGTAAATATATATATATATATATATATATATATATATATATATATATATATATATATATGTAAATATATAGGTAAATATATATATATATATATATATATATATATATATATATATATATATATATATATATATATATATATATAGATAGATAGATAGATAGATAGATAGATAGAGAGAGAGAGAGAGAGAGAGAGATAGATAGATAGATAGATAAATAGATTGATATATAAAGACAGATATAGACAGACAGAAGGACAGATTTTACGGTGAATGAATATAGATGCAGATCGATAAATACATAAATAAATAAATATAAATATTCATATATTACTATTCGTATAGATAAATAGACATATATGAATATAGATATGCCCTCCAACACACCTTCTCTTATCTCTTTTATTGTTGAGGTAAACTAATAATTATCATTTTGGGGACCATTCTCTTCGTAGGTTTTCATATGGATGTTTTTTTCTTTCTCTTTTCATAATTTTGAAAAGAATAACGAGAAGTATATATAAAAAAATATCCTCCCTGCTTTTAATACAAAGAAACATTAACCATACATTGTAACATTTGACTCCATACGTTATGTTAACACAATATACGTCTCCTCTTTCTTTCTTTCCCCTGCCCCTCTCTCTATTTCTGCTACCGTTTTCTTTCTGGCTCTCTCTCTCTGCGACCCTCATTCTCCCTCTCTTCCCCTCTGTCTGTTTGTTTATTGTTGTTTGTTTTGGTCCTGTCATTATTTAGTAATTTATTTTTCATTTATTTATTTATTTTTGTCGTTCCTTGTATTGCACTTTATTATAGTCGGGTGTTGTATTCGGTCAAAATTACTTCACAGACACGCTGGCTCATTCTCTTTCTCTGCCTATCTCTCTCTCTCTCTCTAAAACATAATACATTGAAACCAGAAATATTTTCCCCTTTAAAAACTAAGAGACAACTCACGGACTTTTTTCTACTTCCTAGAGCCCCGACAGGAGATAAGAGGCAGACAGCTGGAAATGAGTCTCCGAGAGCAGACAACCTGTCGACTCACTTTTCACCCGGCGGCTGCAGCAACATCCCTCTAGCTCTCCAGACCTTGCCTACTTCGAGACATCGACTCGGCTCCCGCGTGACCTGCCACCTACATTCGACGACATCTCAAACCAACGAATTCTTCTACTGTTTGATTTTACTCCTATTGACGGCTATTCACCTTCCGGAAGATTAAGGGATGTCTGCGGTCGCCGGGAGACGGGTCCCTCCGA
>NC_091585.1:16291320-16306320 GCF_042767895.1 Penaeus vannamei
CTCCTATGATTGGCTTTGCTGTATTATCGTCGAAAAAGAGATATCTATTGTTTCTAACATTTATATGAAAGGTATGGAATAGATTGGATATATAAATGTAAAAAAATATTTCTAAATTTCTTGAGGGTAATAAAGAGAAAAACAACGATTGCTTGGAGATATAGAAAGAAAGTGAAAGAAAAGAAAGCGAAAATAATTGTAGAAGGAAAAAAGAGAATGCAATCGACCTGTTCAATGATTAAAAGAAAGAAGAAATACTAGAAATGCCTCGATTCATCGGGATTTTCCCTCCTCCTCTGATTGGCTTTGCTGTATTCTCATCGAAAAAAGGAATCTATTGCGTCCTTAACAATTCTATGAATGGCATGAAATAGATTGGAGGTATAGAAACATGCACATTTCTACAATTGTATATATATATATATATATATATATATATATATATATATATATATATATATATATAAAACACTGATAATGTATATTGTATATTCTAAGTCGCCACACCACGTTTTCTTTCCTTCCTTTACTTCGTTCTTCGTTGAAAATCAGAGAAGCAGGATTCTGAAACCACAGCCGACCTGACCGACTTCATCAAAACCTTCAGTCTCCAACTCCTCGTGAATATAAGAGTCTCATTTCCCGGATTGAGTCGACAGGCTGTCTGCTCTCGGACACTCATTTCCAGCTGTCTGCCTCTTATCTCCTGCCGTGGCTTTGGGGGAAAGGAAAGCAGTCTTTGTGCTGCCTCTGTATTAGAGGGAAGAAATACTGATAGATTTATGTAAATGGTTTTGCTCTTTTGCAGACGCTGTCTTAACCACACGTACCTTAAAGCGTACTCCGGGCAACGTCTTCGTCCTGTAATGTAAATTAAAGTGATATGAATTCAAGAGCCTCTATTACCGGAGCGAGTCGACAAGCTGTCTCCTTTCAATCCCTTACCAGCTCTTTCCCCTTTTTTGCGGATCAAGAGAATGAAAAGATGTGTATTGCTTATTAGAAAGATGAAAATAATGTTGTTAATGATTCTGCCTTTAAGAACTTTTGCCCTAACAAACTAAGATTCTATTTATAATGTTTCTTATACTTGGGTCGCCTGTTTCCTTTCTCGCTTTTTCAATCGATCTATCAAACATAAAAAAAAAAGAATTTAGGTTTTAAAAGATGAGAGATCGAGAAAAAAATATTAACTAAATACAGCTTACTTACTAATGCACTGGCGGCTGGAATATGTAATACTCGAGGGTGAAGAAGCACTCGTGGGACCACGATGAAAAATCTAATCTCAGTGGATTTTACGACATCGGATTAAACTGAAACAGTCTCAAGACTCCGACTATTCCAGCCACTAAACGCCCTAATTTTATATCAAATCTGGGTCATTCACGTGTAGAATCTGAGGCAAATTATCGAGAACATTTCTGTTCAACGTCGCCACTTGAACATTTGCCTCGCGTGAGCCTCCTCATCCACGAAGCGCGGTCACTCCTTGCTTCAAATGAGAAATGATTATCCTCTCAACGACGTGTGCCAATATATGAAAGGGTCTGAGCAAAAATTAACATGTCTAAGAAATCGCCACGGGTAAAAGTCACAATGTTTGTGTTTATTCACAATTATTTCATTATTTTCTATTATTGGTTAACGGATATTTATTTTTACTCTCCCTTTCTCTCAGATCTTCTTTCTCTTTCCTTTGCTAATACTCTCTCTCTATCTCTCTTGTTTATCTTTATTTTTCTCTCGCTATCTCTAGCTTATCTTCTCCCCCTTCTTCCCTGTCTCCCTCCCATCTCCCTTTCGCTTTTCCTCCTTCCTTCTCATTCTCATCCTCCTTTCCCGCCTGTTATCCATGTTCCTACTTCCCTCTCTCTTTTTCTTTCTTTTCTGAAGCAACTCTCGTAGAAGGCAGTCACCATATGTATCAAGATATGCCCAGACACCTATTGTATTTTCCAAGTCCCAGAATGCCAGACATGCTCGTTGGTGATATACTGAGCTGACTCTCAAGCTTCTAAGTCGAGGCAATATTCCTGAAATGCTGAAGCCATTCTTGGGAACTGTTCCGAGAAAGGGAGAAAATAACCATAATTATTATAATTATTATACATTATACAACTTTACGACATGCCGTCATTTTTTAGGGTAATTAAGATAATATAAACGACTGCATGGAGATATAGAAAGAAAAAGAAAAGAAAGCGAAACATATTCCTGAAAGAAAATGAATGCAATCTACCTGTTCTGCAATTAAAATGATTTTTTTTCCTTCTGTGATTGTTGTATTTTCGTCGGAAAAGGAATCTATTTCCTTCCTAACATTTCTATGAAAAGCAAGAAATAGATTTATGTATACATACATATATATATTCCTATATATGTATATACCAAAATCAAACACACTGATAATATATATAGCATATTCCAAGTCGCCACCTCACATTTTCTTTCCTTCTTTTACTTCGTTCTTCGTTGAAAATCAGAGAAGCAGGATTCCGACAGCACGGCCGACCTGACCGACTTCATTAAAACCTTCGCTCTCCAACTCCTCGTGAATATAAGAGCCTCATTTTCCCGGAGTGAGTCGACAGGCTGTCTGCTCTCGGACTCTCATTTCCAGCTGTCTGCTTCTTATCTCCTGCCGTGGCTTTTGGGGGAAAGAAAGCAGTCTTTGTGCTGCCTCTTTATTAGAGGGAAGAAAAGCTGAATAGATTTATAATTATAGTTTTGCTCTTTTGCAGCGTACTCCGAGCATCTTCGTCCTGTAATTTAAATAAAAGAAGTACAGATTTAAGAGCCTCGAATAAACGGGAAGCTGCCTGCTCTCAATCTCCTCTCCAGCTGTCGTTTTCTTTGTGGATCAAGGAAATGAAAAGGAGTCTATTTCTTATTAGAAAATATGAAAATGATTGATAATAATTCCGCTTTTAAGAGCTACTACCCTGAGATTTTATATACATATATATACATATACATATATAGATACACATATATAATACTTCCTTTACTAGGGTCGCCTGATTTTCGTTCCCTCCCTTTCATTTCTTTCTCTCTCTCTGATCTATCTATATATCTAGCTAGCTAGCTAACAAACGCACATATAAAAGAATATATGCTTTATCAGATGTTACTTATTTTGTGAGAGAGATCGGTGAAGAATTATCAAGTATATTTAGCTCACCCTTTCAAGCACTGGCGCCTGGAACATGTAATATTAACGTGTTCAATTAGAAGGCACTTGTGGGACCACGATTAATGATTTAATCTCACAGTGGATTTAACATTAGATTAATCCTAAACAGTCTAAGGACTCCGACCACTCCAGCCACTAAACCCCCTCATTTTATCCCAAATCTGGGTCATTCACGTGTAGAATCTGAGGCAAGTTGTCGAGAAAATTTTTGTTCAACGTCGCCACGTGAACAACATTTGCCTCGCGTGAGCCTCCTCATCCCCGAAGTGAGGTCACTCCTTGCTCCAAATGAGAAATGATTAACCTCTCAACCTCTCCCCCTCTTTCTTTATCTATCTTTCACCTGATCCCTATTTACCTCTCTCTGTTTTTTTTTTTTTTTTTTTTTCCTTTTCTTTTCTGAAGCGACTCTCGTAAAGGCACAGTCACCATATTTAATAAGAAATGTCCAGGAGCCTATTGCATTTTCCTAGTACCAGAATGTCAGACACGCGTTAGTGGTACATTGAGCTGACTGTCAAGCTTCTAAGTCGAGGCAATATTCCTGAAATGCTGAAGCCATTCTGGGGAACTGTTCCCAGAAAGGGTGGAATTAACCATAATTATCCCATGCAAAGTTACATAATGGGAAAATTATACACTCTTTACGACACACCACGTGATTCCTTTAGGATAATGGAGAGAGAGAGAAATGATCACATGAGACAGAACAAAAGTGGAAAAAAAGAAAGCGAAAAATATTGTTGCAGACAAAATGCAGTCGACCTGTTCACTGATTAAAGAAAATGAAGAAATGATGGAGTTTAGATTTTTTTCCTCCTTTGATTGGCTTTGCTATATTATCGTCGAAAAAGAGATATCTTTGGTTTCTAACATTTCTATGAAAGGTATGGAATAGATTAGATATATAAATGTAAGAAAGCGAAAATAATTGTAGAAGGAAAAAAAAATGCAATCGACCTGTTCAATGATTAAAAGAAAGAAGAAATACTACAAATGCCTCGATTCATCGGGATTTCCCCCCCTCCTCTGATTGGCTTTGCTGTATTCTCATCGAAGAAGGAATCTATTGCGTCCCTAACAATTCTATGAAAGGCATGAAATAGATTGGAAGTATATAAACATACACATTTCTATATTAGTACACACACACACACACACACACACACACACACACACACACACATATATATATATATATATATATATATATATATATATATATATATATATATATATATATATATATAATATGACATACATTGTATATTCTAAGTCGCTACCTCACATTCTCTTTCCTTCTTTTACTTCGTTCTTCGTTGAAAATCAGAGAAGCAGGATTCTGAAACCACAGCCGACCTGACCGACTTCATTAAAACCTTCGCTCTCCAACTCCTCGTGAATATAAGAGCCTCATTTCCCCGGAGTGAGTCGACAGGCTGTCTGCTCTCGGACACTCATTTCCAGCTGTCTGCCTCTTATCTCCTGCCGTGGCTTTTGGGGGAAAGAAAAGCAGTCTTTGTGCTGCCTCTTTATTAGAGGGAAGAAATACTGTATAGATTTATGTTAATGGCTTTGCTCTTTTGCAGACCCTGTCTTAACCACACGTACCTTAAAAGCGTATTCCGGGCAACGTCGTCCTGTAATGTAAATTAAAGTGGTATGAATTCAAGAGCCTCAATTACCGGAGCGAGTCGACAAGCTGTCTCCTTTCAATCCCCTTACCAGCTTTTTCCCATTTTTGTGGATCAAGAGAATGAATAGAAGTGTATTGCTTATTAGAAAGATGAAAATAATTTTGTTAATATTTCTGCCTTTAAGAACTTTTGCTCTAATAAATATTCTATTTATAATGTTTCTTATACTTGGGTCGCCTGTTTCCTTTCTCTTTCGTTCTCTCTATCAAACATAAAAAAGAATTTAGGATTTAAAAGATGTTACTTATTTTGGGAGATCCTGGAAAAAATAGTAACTAAATTTAGCTTACTTATTAAAGCACTGGCGCCTGGAATATTTAATACTCGAGGGTGAAGAAGCACTCGTGGGAACACGATGAAAAATCTAATCTCAGTGGATTTTACATCGGATTAATCTTAAACAGTCTAAGGACTCCGACTATTCCAGCTACTAAACACCCTCATTTGATCCCAAATCTGGGTCATTCACGTGTAGAACCTGAGGCAAGTTATCGAGAAAATTTCTGTTCAACGTCGCCACTTGAACATTTGCCTCGCGTGAGCCTCCTCATCCCCGAAGTGCGGTCACTGCTTGCTTTAAATGAGAAATGATTAACCTCTCAACGACGTGTGCCAATATGGGAAAGGGTCTGAGCAAAAATTAACATGTCTAAGAAATCGCCACGGGTAAAAGTCACAATGTTTGTGTTTATTCACAATTATTTCATTATTTTCTATTATTGGTTAACGGATATTGATATTTACTTTCGCTCTTTCTCTCGGATCTTCTTTCTCTTTCCATTGCTTATTTTCTCTCTCTTGTTTATCTTCTCTCTTTCTCTTTCTCTCGTTCTCTCTAGTTTATCTCTTGCCCTTTCTTCCCTATCTCCCTCCCATTCTCCCTTTCGCTTTTCCTCCTTCCTTCTCCTTCTCATCCTCCTTTCCCGCTCGTTATCTATCTTTCTCCATGTCCCTACTTCCCTCTCTCTTTTTCTTTCTTTCTTTCTTTTCTTTTCTTTTCTGAAGCGACTCTCGTAGAAGGCACAGTCACCATATTTAATAAGAAATGTCCAGGAACCTATTGTATTTTCCTAGTGCCGGAATAGCAGACATACGCGTTAGTGGTACATTGAGCTGACTCTCAAGCTTCTAAGTCGAGGCAATATTCCTGAAATGCTGAAGCCATTCTGGGGAACTGTTCCGAGAAAGGGAGAAAGTAACCATAATTATCCCATGCAAAGTTACATAATGTGAACAGTATACACTTTTTACGACACACCACGTCATTCCTCTAGGGTAATAGAGAGAGAGAGAGAGAAACGATTGCATGAGACTGAACAAAAGTGGAAAAAAAGAAAGCGAAAAATATTGTTGCAGACAAAATGCAGTCGACCTGTTCACTGATTAAAGAAATGGAGAAATGCTCTAGTTCAGATTTCTTTTTCTTTTTTTTTCTTCCTTTGATTGGCTTTGCTGTATTATCGTCAAAAAAGAGATATCTTTTGTTTCTAACATTTCTATGAAAGGTATGGAATAGATTGGATATATAAATGTAAAAATTTATATATAAATTTCTTAAGGGTAATAAAGAGAAAAACAACGATTGCATGGAGATATAGAAAGAAAGTGAAAGAAAAGAAAGCGAAAATAATTGTAGAAGGAAAAAAGAGAATGCAATCGACCTGTTCAATGATTAAAAGAAAGAAATACTACAAATGCCTCGATTCATCGGGATTTTCCCCCCTCCTCTGATTGGCTTTGCTGTATTCTCATCGAAGAAGGAATCTATTGCGTCCCTAACAATTCTATGAAAGGCATGAAATAGATTGGAAGTATATAACCATGCACATTTCTACAATTGTATACACACACACACACACACACACACACACACACACACACACACACACACACACACATATATATATATATATATATATATATATATATATATATATATATAAACACTGATAATGTATATTGTATATTCTAAGTCGCCACACCACGTTTTCTTTCCTTCCTTTACTTCGTTCTTCGTTGAAAATCAGAGAAGCAGGATTCCGAAACCACAGCCGACCTGACCGACTTCATCAAAACCTTCGCTCTCCAACTCCTCGTGAATATAAGAGCCTCATTTCCCCGGAGTGAGTCGACAGGCTGTCTGCTCTCGGACACTCATTTCCAGCTGTCTGCCTCTTATCTCCTGCCGTGGCTTTTGGGGGAAAGAAAAGCAGTCTTTGTACTGCCTCTTCTTTATTAGAGGGAAGAAATACTGTATAGATTTATGTTCATGGTTTTGCTCTTTTGCAGCCGCTGTCTTAACCACACGTACCTTAAAGCGTACTCCGGGCAACGTCTTCGTCCTGTAATGTAAATTAAAGTGGTATGAATTCAAGAGCCTCAATTACCGGAGCGAGTCGACAAGCTGTCTCCTTTAAACCCCCTTACCAGCTTTCCCCCCTTTTTTGCGGATCAAGAGAATGAAAAGATGTGTATTGCTTATTAGAAAGATGAAAATAATGTTAATGATTCTGCCTTTAAGAACTTTTGCCCTAACAAACTAAGATTCTATTTATAATGTTTCTTATACTTGGGTCGCCTGTTTCCTTTCTCGCTTTTTCAATCGATCTATCAAACATAAAAAAAAGAATTTAGGTTTTAAAAGATGTTGCTTATTTTGGGAGAGATCGAGAAAAAATATTAACTAAATTTAGCTTGCTTATTAATGCACTGGTGCCTGGAATATGTAATACTCGAGGGTGAAGAAGCACTCGTGGGACCACGATGAAAAATCTAATCTCAGTGGATTTTACGACATCGGATTAAACTGAAACAGTCTCAGGACTCCGACTATTCCAGCCACTAAACCCCCCAATTTTATCCCAAATCTGGGTCATTCACGTGTAGAACCTGAGGCAAGTTATCAAGAAAATTGCTGTTCAACGTCGCCACTTGAACAACATTTGCCTCGCGTGAGCCTCCTCATCCCCGAAGTGCGGTCACTCCTTGCTTCAAATGAGAAATGATTATCCTCTCAACGACGTGTGCCAATATGGGAAAGGGTCTCAGCATTAACATGTCTAAGAAATCGCCACGGGTAAAAGTCACAATGTTTGTGTTTATTCACAATGATGTTTTCATTGTTTTCTATTATTGGTTAACGGATATTGATATTTACTTTCGCTCTTTCTCTCGGATCTTCTTTCTCTTTCCTTTGCTAAGTTTCTCTCTCTATCTCTCTTGTTTATCTTCTCTCTTTCTCTTTCTCTCTCGCTCTCTCTAGTTTATCTTCACCCCCTTCTTCCCTATCTCCCTCCCATTCTTCCTTTCGCTTTTCCTCCTTCCCTCTCATTTTCATCTTCCTTTCCCGCTCGTTATCTATCTTTCTCCATGTCCCTACTTCCCTCTCTCTTTTTCTTTCTTTTCTGAAGCGACTCTCGTAGAAGGCAGTCACCATATGTATCAAGATATGCCTAGACACCTATTGTATTTTCCAATTCCCAGAATGCCAGACATGCTCGTTGGTGGTACACTGAGCTGACTCTCAAGTTTCTAAGTCGAGGCAATATTCCTGAAATGTTGAAGCCATTCTTGGGAACTGTTCCGAGAAAGGGAGAAAAAAATCATAATTATTATTATTATTATACAATATACAACTTTACGACATGCCGTCATTTTTTAGGGTAATTAAGAGAATATAAACGACTGCATGGAGATATAGAAAGATAGAGAGAGAGAGAGAGAGATAAAATAAAACGAAACATATTGCTGAAAGAAAACGAGTGCAATCGACCTGTTCTGCAATTAAAGTTTTTTTTTCTTTCTTCTTTTTCTTTTTTGCCTTCTGTGATAGCCTTTGTTGTATTTTCGTCGGAAAAGGAATCTGTTTCGTTCCTAACATTTCTGTGAAAGGCATGAAATAGATTAATGTATGTATACATATATATTCATATATATGTATAGACAAAAATCAAACACACTGATAATATATATTGCATATTCTAAGTCGCCACCTCACATTTTCTTTCCTTCTTTTACTTAGCTCTTCGTTGAAAATCAGAGAAGCAGGATTCTGAAACCACAGCCGACCTGACCGACTTCATTAAAACCTTCGCTCTCCAACTCCTCGTGAATATAAGAGCCTCATTTTCCCGGAGTGAGTCGACAGGCTGTCTGCTCTCGGACACTCATTTCCAGCTGTCTGCCTCTTATCTCCTGCCGTGGCTTTTGGGTGAAAGAAAAGCAGTCTTTGTGCTGCCTCTTTATTAGAGGGAAGAAATACTGAATGGATTTATGTTAAAGGTTTTGCTCTTTTGCAGCCGCTGTCTAAACCACACGTACCTTAAAAACGTACTCCGAGCATCTCCGTCCTGTAATTTAAATTCTTTCGGATCTTCTTTCTATTTCCTTTGCTTATCTTCTCCCCTTCCTTCCATATCTCCCTCCTATTCTCCCTTTCTATCTTTTCCTCCTTCCTTCTCATTTTCATCTTCCTCTCCCCTTCTTTCTTTATCTATCATTCCCCTTGTCCCTATCTACCTCTCTCTGTTTTTTTTTCTTTCTTTCTTTTTCTTTTCTTTTCTGAAGCGACTCTCGTAGAAGGCACAGTCACCATATCTACTATGAAATGCCCAGACAACGAGAATGCCAGACATACGCGTTAGTGGTACATTGAGCTGACTCTCAAGCTTCTAAGTCGAGGCAATATTCCTGAAATGCTGAAGCCATTCTGGGGAAGTGTTCCCAGAAAGGGAGAAAGTAACCATAATTATCCCATGCGAAGCTACACAATGTGAACATTATACACTTTTTATGACAAACCGTCATTTCTTTGGGGTTATAAAGAGAAAAACAACGATTGCATGAAACTGAACGAAAGAGGAAAAAAGGAAAGCGAAAAAAGCACATATATAAATATGTATAAATATAAATATATATATATATATATATATATATATATATATATATATATATATATATATATATATATATACGTATATATATTTATATATGTACACATACATATATATACATGTGTATGTTTGTATATATATACACATGCATATATATAGATATATATGTATATATATAGATATGTAGATAGATATTTGCATGCATGAGATGTGTCAAAAAATTTCCAAGACTGATAAAAAAAAGAAAAAAAGATCTGTTCCAATCCCAAAAGAGTTTTCCCCTTCAAAGTAGTCCCCCTGGAGTCTACAGCAAATTCTCATCCTTCTCTGCCATGCTTGCCTGCACTCCTGGAACGATTCTTCCATTTCCGTCGTCATGGCTTTCAAAACAGGTCCCCTTGATGACCCTCTTGAGCTTAGAGAAGAAGAAAAATCCCTCAGAGCTAGGTCGAGGGGAGTACGGAGGTTGCTCCAGCACGGCGATGCTCCTCTCGGCCAGGACCTGTCGGATGCTCAGAGCATTGTGAGCAGGCGCGTTGTCATGGTGAAGCAGCCACGAGTTGTCTTTCTACAACTCTCGCCTCTTCCCACGCACTGAACGAAGCAAACGTTGCAGTATATCTATAGACATATATATAGACATGTTGGCTGATCATCTGGCCGTGTGGAAAGAATTCGCAGGGGGCGATCCTCCTTTAACATCAGTCCTGGAACTTTTCTGACACACCTCGTGTATATATATATATATATATATATATATATATATATATATATGTTTATATATTCATATATATGTATATATACATACATATATGTACATGTACTTATATATACACATATATATGTTTATACATATATATATGCATATATACATATGTATGTGTGTGTGTGTGTAAACATATACATATTAATTTATATATATATATATATATATATATATATATATATATATATATATATATATATATATATATATATATATATATAATATATATATATGTATGCATATACATTTATATGTATATATGCATGTTTATATATACATATGAATATAAATGTATATATATATATACATGTTTATAAATAAATGTATATATTATGGAAATACACATAAACACACACACACACACACACATATATGTTTATATATATATATATATATATATATATATATATATATATATATATATATATATATATATATATATATATATATGCATTTATACATATATGTAAATATTTATACATACACACACACACACACGCACATACACGTGTTATATATATATATGTATATATATATATATATATATATATATATATATATATAATTTTATATATATATATATACATATATATGCATATATATATAGATAGATACATAGATACACACACACATACACACACACACACACGCGCACATACACGCGCGCGCGCGCGCGCACACACACACACACACGCATAGATGCATACATATACAAACAAATGCACCAACATGAGTATGGCGCTGTCGGACGTGAAATATGTTTTTCACACATAAATTCCATTACAATACAATTCCCATTGCTTTTCATTATCCGCAAATTCATGTTCGTATATTTCTGTTTTACTTTGATTTCCTAATCGTTCTTTTACTATATTTCCTATCTGACACGTACAGTAAATTAGGGTTAGTTAAATAACCTACATTTTACTGCAATAACAAACCCAAAAAGCAAAAACACCTGACCCTTGTCATTCTCATTTTCTACAGCATTTCTACTGACGAGATTCTTCATTACATCAAGTTCAATCCGACATCAATACGCCTTTTGTGCAAAGACCATACCCAAAGGACTCACGTTTGGACATGCGGACACCTGATCATGTGGATAAATAATCATAACATGAATAATAATGGAATATGTTTATAACAAATGGAGCATTCCCACCAAGAAGGGAACCATTAAATCCGTGACGTTTCGAGCAGAAAAAACTTCCTCCTCAGACGGTAAGTGAAAGTGGACCAACGCTTTGTCCATGATGCTTCTCTCATTATAAAGACTACCCAGTGTTCTATACTTATTCGGTTCTTGTTGTTAAATAAACCAGTAAAAAATAAAGTACAGTGCATTCCGGTGCAAACGTTGGAGCATTTAACATAGATATGTAACATCAGGTTTCCAATTACGGGGTTCGGCGCTGAATCAACATTAACGACTATTTGTTTCCATATAACTTCATATGCATTATAATGAATGCGAATGGCGTTATTGCATATTGATACACAACAAAGTACAGAGCATTAGTCCAAAAATCATTTGAATGCTTCACTGTGTGATATATTTCCTAGCGCTGTCTCGTAAAAGGGATGGAATGGAAAAGAGCGATAATGATGGGGAAAAGTAGAAAGGGAGAATATTATACTAAAAGTACGACTAAATGAAAAAAGTTAGAGTTTGGAGTTCGCTAACAGCAATAAGACTTTATTGAATAAGAAATTAAACAGAACTTGAGAAATACGAATGTTTATGAAATGAAAAGCTATTACAACTATTGTGTGATCAAAGTATTTAGTTATATACAGGTCTGTCTTTATAAATCTTCTCACTTATTTTAGCTATCTTTCATTAAAATCTTTTCGTTCAGAAAATATTTAAAGTACAGCCTGTCCACATCATTTAAAAAGACTTTAAAAACGCTACAGCTTATCTCTCTCCCGTAAGCTGATTGGGACTTTTCTTGGCGTAATAAAAGCCAAAAAAAGAAAAGAAAAGAAAAAAATAACTAACTTGCAACATGGAATTGTAATGAGGGAATTAATTATATGACAAGTTGTTACAAACAGAAATATAGTATTGGTCATACATATATCAATTTTAAGAAAAAAAAAGTAATGTACTAGTAATGATAATGAGAAGAAAATAACGCAAAAATAACCGAAATTCGTATATTATAATTAATGTAGTGGAAATTTCCTTAATATGTGAACACCAAGGCCCGTATCTACATTAGCATATGTCCTCGAAAGGGTAATTCATCCCTCATCTGAAGCAAGGGGAGACTGCTCTTGGGGGACGAGTGGTCTCATTCAAGGCAAATGTTCTTCAAGTGGCAACGTTGAACAGTAATTTCCCGGTAAATTACCTCAAATTGTGCACGTGAACGGCTCGGAATTTGGTGAAATGAAGGGTGTGGGTGGGGCGAGGGTGAAGGTAGTGGGGAAGTTGAGACTCCTTAGGAATTACTAGGGGCATGTTGTGGTTATCAATGTGTTTCTCATCTGCCTCTCAATATCCATCTCTCCATTTCTTTTCTTTTTTATTACTATTTTCTTATAGTAACCCCAACCCTCTTCCTTTTTTTCTCTTTGTACACATATATTTGTTAATGTATATCTGTGTTTATATATGTATATATTTACACAATGTATAAATAAACACACGCGCGCGCCCGCGTGCGTATATAAACATATGTATAAACATATTTACATAAACATATATGTATATGATATGTTTCTATGAATTCAATTATTATGCTTAAAAGTAATAAGAGCGCTATGTGCACTTCACAAAGCACAAATGAAGAGAAAGCGACTTCATTTGAAAACATTATATTAGACTATCATTCTCGTTATTTACAGTTAATCAACTCACTATGATATGAATTCGAATCAACATTGGCTTTATTATTTTTACAGTATGCTTAAGGACTCATTTGATAATGGCAGCGGCTTCAAGAGAGCAGAACCATTTAAATAAATAGATTGAACTTTTCTTTCCCCCAAAGCCAGGGCAGGAGATAAGAGGCAGACAGCTGGAAATGAGTGTCCGAGAGCAGACAGCCTGTCGACTCACTCCGGGGAAATGAGGCTCTTATATTCACGAGGAGTTGGAGGGCGAAGGTTTTAATGAAGTCGGTCAGGTCGGCTGTGGTTTCGGAATCCTGCTTCTCTCATTTTCGGCGAAGTAAGTGAAGCAAAGAACGGAATTCGTAATTAAGAATAAATGATTTATCTTATCAGGAATTATTTGATTTTGTCGGTGGTAAAAGTTAAATAGATGAGCTTCCATTTTTAATTAATCAAAGGTGAGTTTACGATTGGAAATATGTATTTAATTAGGTTAAGTAGGACGAGTACCTGATGTATGTAATTATAAATGATTATATTCATACATTTGCATTGGAATATTAATCATTAGTTATTCAATCATGCACATTCATATGGATATGATCTGTTAATACTGCACACTCCATTTTATTTGATTTACGGAAGTGTTTGTATATAAATGTTTATATACTATATGTATATATATACGTACGTATATGTTCATACAAGAATATAAACATATTGCATATTTTATCATCACAATTATTAGTAGTAGAAGTATTACCATTATTTTTTCATACAATCCGAATCCTTTGAAATTACACGGTACATAATGATAAGAGGTACTCCTCATTACACCTTACCCCCCCCCCCCCGTCCCGTTCCCGCACTGCACCTCTCACTCTCAAATCTTCCCGAGGTTCACTTTCCTCTCCCACTTTGAGCCCTTCATCTAAACTCCCACTTCCAGCCACTTCCTCCTGAAACTCAACCAACTCCTTCGCTCTCTTATCCTCTTCCTTTTCTCTCCCATCCCCCTTTGTTCTCCTAGTTCGCTCTCCTTTCCCCTTACTCTTATCACATTTTTCGCTTTAAATTCCCTCCGTTTCCCATTTCTCTCTCTTGGGTGCACTTCTGCATGGACAATTAGACAAAAAATACATACACGTGCAGAGATATATGTGTATATGTATGTATGCATATATGTGTTTATATATGTATGTATGTATATATATCTATATATATGCATATATATATATACACAAATATAAATCACATACAAACACAAACACACACACACACACACACACACACACACACACACACATATATATATATATATATATATATATATATATATATATATATATATATATATATATATATATATATATATATATATATATATATATATATATATATATATATATATAAGAAAACCAGAATAACAAATAAATTGTAACGATTCGAACTCTTCACGAGTTTCTGTTCAGGCGGAAAATTAACCAAAATTTCCGTTATTCGACTGCAGACGAACTTGCGAAGAGTTTGATACGTTACGATTTAATTAATTTCTCAATGTGGCCGTTTTTCTTTCCATTTATGTGTACACGTTACTGTATTTGT
>NC_091585.1:16316320-16318820 GCF_042767895.1 Penaeus vannamei
ATATATATATATATATATATATATATATATATATATATATATATATATATATATGTGTGTGTGTGTGTGTGTGTATGTGTGTGTGTGTGTGTGTATATACATATATATATATATATATATATATATATATATATATATATATATATATATATATATATATATATATGATAAAAAGAATAATAATAACAATTACTGTAATAGAAATAACAATAATGATAATAGTGATAATGATGATGACGATGATGATAGAAATAATACCACTAACAAGCAATATGATATGATAATGATATCGAAAATAAAGATGATAATAATAATTATAATAATAATAATAAAATGATAATAATGATAATGATAATAGTCATAATAATAATAATAATAATAATAATAATAATAATAATAATAATAATAATAATAATAATAATAATAATAATGATAATAATAGTAATAATAGGAATAATGATAATATTAATAACAACAACAATAACAATAATACTGATAATAATAATATCGAAAATAAAGATGATAATAATAATTATAATAATAATAATAAAATGATAATAATAATAATGATAATAGTCATAATAATAATAATAATAATAATAATAATAATAATAATAATAATAATAATAATAACAATAATAATAATGATAATAATAGTAATAATAGGAATAATGATAATATTAATAACAACAACAATAACAATAATACTGATAATAATAATAATAATGATAATAATAATAATAATAATAATAATAATATGACTGAATAATAATAATAATAATAATAATGATAATAATAATAATAATGATAATAATAATAATAATAATAATAATAATAATAATAATAATAATAATAACAATAATAATAATAATAATAATAATAATAATAATAATAATAATAATAAAAGTAACAATAATAATAATAACAGTAATAATAATGACATAAAAATAATAATAAAAAACAAACAAACAAACAAACAAAAAATCTTTAATCTCGATCATGATCCGGATCACAACCAAAATTTAGTGGCATCTGCGTTGGACTACAACAAACCTCTGAAAAAAAAAAACTGTTCATAACTTTTTGTGATTCTGGTACCCACCCGTCTAACCAACAAACGAACGGACGCTACCAAAACTATAACTTAATTGGCGAAGGAAATATAATTAAAAAAAATAATAATAATTATGATAATAATAGTAATAATTACAACAATGAAAATAATAACAATGATAATAATAATGATAAAAAAACAATAATAATAAATATTATTAGAACTACTATCATTAGTTTTTGTCATTAAGAAAAATAATAATAATCATATCAGATGGGTGTCGGAAAAGTGAAAGATATCTGAGAATGTTAGGAAAATTAAAGAGGACAAGGGGATGGAAAGGTAATAATAGCTAATGGGAACAGAAAAGAAAAGCAAAGAAAAAGCAGGAAGAGAGGATAAGGGTATCGGAAGATGGGGGGAAGGGGGATGGTATGGGGAATGGAAGATGGGAGGGAGAGTGGGGGGGGGGGTAAAGGGAATGGCAGAAAGCGTGGATTTATCAGAAGAAAGATGAAAGCGGGGAGGGGAAAGGTAGGCAATGGCAGTAAGGAAAAATAAGAGTGAATACAAACGATTTTAAAACAACACTAAATAAATCAAAGAGCACAAAATGTGTCGAAGAAATATTTAAAACAAACCCAAAATGCCAGAAAAAGAAATTTAATAATAATAACGCTGACGCTAATAACAACAACAATAACAATAATAACAACAGCAACAACAATAATAACAACAGCAACAACAATAATAATAACAGCAACAACAATAATAACAACAGCAACAACAATAATAACAACAGCAACAACAATAATAACAACAGCAACAACAATAAAACCAACAATAACAATAACAATAATAGTAATGACGATGATAATAATTGTTATTTCAGTAATAGCAAAACAACATCAATGAAAACAACTAATAATAATAACGATGATAATTAAAATACATATCAACAAGGCCAGCAACAGAAATAACAACAATATTATTATCACTGATAGTACTATTGTTATTACTGTTATTATTATTATTATAGTTGTCCTCATTCCTAGCATTATTATTATCACTTATGTTATTACCATCATTATCATTGTTGTTATCTCTATAATCATCAAAATCCCACCGAGAAGCATCAAGCAGGAAAAGCTTTGGCCAATAAAACCAGAAGACAAATCCCGAGAGTGCAGTACTATTGTTATTATTGCTATTATTATTATTTTAGTTGTTCTCATTCCTACCATTATCATTATCACTTATGTTATTACCATCATTATCATTGTTGCTATCTCTATAATCATCAAAATCCCACCGAGAAGCATCAAGTAGGAAAAGCTTTGGCCAATAAAACCAGAAGACAAACCCCGAGAGTGCAGTACTATTGTTATTATTGCTATTATTATTATTTTAGTTGTCCTCATTCCTATCATTATTATTATCACTTAT
>NC_091585.1:16341320-16346320 GCF_042767895.1 Penaeus vannamei
TGATAATAATAATAAGAAAGATGATAATGATAAGAATAATGATAATATAAAGATAATAATGATAGGAATAACAATATCAATGATAAGAATAATGATACTACTACTACTACTCCTACTACTAATGATAATGATAATAATGAAATTGATAATAATAATAAGAGCATTAATGATAATTATAATGAAAACAATAATATTGACGATAATGATGATAATAATGATATATGTTAATGATGATAATAGCATTAATGATAATGATTGTGATGATGATGATGATGATGATTATGATGATTTAACTAATTAAAATCTCAAGTCCTTTGGCCGATAATGACACTCTACTTAACTTTTACAAGATGGAGACTCCTTGCAAGAAAACAACACAGGTTCCAGAGATTAAACGCAAGAATTCTGACACTCCGTTTTAGCTGACCTTCCCGCCATAGGACCAAGACAATCGCCAGACAAAGACAACAAAGACGAAGACAATTTCCGATTACCGAGTGTCTGGTTCGTTATTACGATCAAAATTAATTTCTTTGTGCGTTAGAATGGTTTGGTTCGCTGGAGCTTACAATTTTAAAGTAATTATTAATGAAATAAAAGTACAAAAGCGAATACAAGTAAATATATATACGATAAGACATGCGAAAATAGAAAATGGGAGTATATAAAATGCAACTATTGTTTTGTTATACAATAAAACAATAGAAAGAACTAAGTTAGATTTAATTAAAAATACTATACATTAAGACATTAAAGAATAAAACAAAAGATCATCTAAACAACATATCGCATACACGTGGTCGCCCCAATTTACTGCTCCTTGCGGGAGACAAGCTTGGAGTCTAGGGCGCGCTACCGATTTTTGGGGTAACTCCCTTAAAACAGGTCACTATACTACTACTACTAATAATAATGATAATAAAGATAATAATAATAATAATAACAATAATAATTATAATGATAATAACAATAATGATAATAATAATAATTATTATTTTTTTTATTATTATGATAATGATAATATAAATAGTAATAATAATGATAAGATTGATAATGCTGATCATAATAATGATAATCATAACGATAATAATAGTAGTAATAATAGTAATAATACTATTAAAGATAATAATTAATAATAATGATGATAGCAATAATGATAGTAATGATAATAATAGTAATAATGATAAAATTAAAATTAATAATAATAAAAATAATAATAATAATAATAATAATAATAATAATAATAATAATAATAAAAATAAAAATAGTAATAATAATAATAATAATAATAATAATAATCATAATGGTAATAATGGTAATACTAATGATGACTATAATAATAATAATAGAAATAATGATAATGATAATAATAAAAATGATAATTATGATAATGATAATAATAGTGATAATAGCAATAGTAATAATAATAATAATAATAATAATAGAATAATAACAATAATAATAAACAGTGATAACAATAATCATAACAATAATAATATTAACACCAACAATAATAATAGTGATAACCATAAAAATAACAACAACAATGCCGACCATGATAATGATCATCAACTTAATAATAACAACAAACATAATAATAATAAGAATATCAGCAATGATAATAAAGGACAGAGAGAGTGACACAACAAAAAGCATTAAGTATTCTTTTTGCTATTCTTTTGGACGTAAAAAAGATCTGATTTCCTTTTGCGGGAAAAGAGGATTTTGTTTTTTGTTGTTGTTCTTGGTCTTATATTTCCTCAAGAATATGTATCTAAACATGTGTATTTTTATGTGTCTTTGATATGACCTTATCATTATTATTATTATGTATTTACTTATATATATATATATATATATATATATATATATATATATATATATATATATATATATATATATATATATATATATATATATATCATATATATATATATATTATATATTATATATATATATATACATATACATATAGACACACACACACACACACACACACACACACACACACATATATAAAAATATATATATATATATATATATATATATATATATATATATATATATATAGATAAATATATATTTTTTTTTTTTTTTTTTTTTTTTTTTTTTTTTTTTTTTTTTAGCGATGAAGGCGTTGGTGGATTTTTTTTTTTTTTAACAGTATTAGAATTTTATTTCAATAATGGATTACATTACGAGGTTTATCATTATGGAAATTTGTCAGAATACATAGGGTTGATTCATTATTATCCATTACAGATGTTTAAATAATTAAGAAGAAATATAATGCAGTGGAAGGCGAAATCAGAATAACGACAGGCAAATGGAATAACAAAAAAGGTAATCAATATAATGCAAGAGTTCGAGCAATAACAGAATTAGTATTTAATAATAATAATGATGAATTCTAATGCATTATCATAATAAAAATATTTAATGTTAATACACGAATTGAATACTAATGAAACTGCATTTATTACTGATGGTGATAATGACGAATTGATGATGCCGTACTAATAGTAGTAGTAATGTTAATACAAAATGTTCTTCATAATAGCAGTTACAAGAATGTTCATTATTACTTATTATTATTACTGTCATTCCCATTATCGTTTCAGTATCATTGTATTTGTTATTGCAGGTCGTAATATCATTCTCATATCATTGATAATTTTTTTATAAGTACCATTATTATCATTATTATCACCATCATCTGTTATTATAGTTGATATCATTTTTGATGTTATTACATTAATAATGATAATGATAATAATCATAATGATGTTAAAAATAATACTGTTAGTAACGATGATGATGATTATGATGATGATGTTGATAATGATCACAAAATTTATGATAAAACAATAATAAGGATAATGATAACAATGATAATAATTGTAATCACATAATAATAATACTTATAATAACGATAAAAAAATTAATAATCATAATAACACTAACCATAATAATGATAAAAGTAACAATAATAAGGATAATGATGATGATAGTACTAAAAATGATGATAAAAATAATGACAAAAATAATAATGATGACCATAATAATAATGATAAAGATAATTAATAATAAAACGAAAATAAATATTTATAATATTGATAATGGAAATAATAATAATGATAGTGACAATAATGATAATAATATCAATGGTAAAAATGAGGAAGATGGTAATATTAGTGTCATTTTGTTTCATTTCAGTATAGTAGGTTCATTTACCCCGTATTGTATTTATGCTTTTTGGAGTGGGTCAATCAAGGTTTGAAAATGAAAATATATAACAGTTTATCCTCTGTATTATTCAAAACGAAATATGCATACAAAAGAAAAGAAGGATTTCCTGAACAAGAATCAGTAAATTTTTTATTCCTTATGCATATAAAAGATAAAAGGACAATATCTCTGCCCATGAATAACCCTCCAGGGAATGTACACTGTTGAATCCATGAGCTGATGCTTTGCTGTTGAACAGTTATTAGGTTTTCAGTTTGCTGTTCAACAATCGATGGGCTCTGTACAATGTCATTCATTAAGACAAGACTCAGAGGCTGGAATAGAGAAATCCATGTTATAGGTTTTTATATAAACTTATACACTTATACACATATCACATTCTTTTTATATGGGTAAAATAAAGTTCAGATTCAAAGTAATAAATACAAAGTCCAACAAGAATTCCAGAAATAATGTAATTACTTACATTGAAGTGAACAGGTGTAGAGATCGGAGCCAAGTGGCAGGTTGTGCTGATGTGGTTGCCGACGTCACCTCTATTTCGGTTTTCGACGAGAACACGCTAATGGCTCGACCGCCCGAATCCTCACACACCCAATCATTCATTTGCATATTTAGTGAAACCATCACTAACCCCTTACAAGAAGCAGTAATAATATTATTGACAATAATAATAATGACAATGTAAGTGCTAATACCAATATTGATAATTATAATGATGACAATGATAATAATAATGATTAACTAGTACTACTACTACTACCACTGATGATTATGATGATGATAGTAGTATTAATGATGATATTGATAATGATAGTAGTATTAATGATGATATTGATAATGATAGTAGTGATGATAATAATCATGATAACAATGATTATAATAATGATAAATAGGTGAAATAATGATAAAAAAGGGAAAAATCATGATAATAGCAATGATAATAGTAACAACAAAACAACAATTATGATAATAACAACAAGGAAAATAGTGAAGAGATTACCAATGCCAACAAGAACAATAATAATAGTAATATTAAAGAATACAAAACAACAGTAACAATAACGATGATAGTAATAATGATGATGGTGGTAATGGTAATGGTATTGATAATTATAAAAATAATGATAAAAGTCCTATTAATAATAATGATAATGATGATGATGACGATGATGATGAAGATGACGATGAAGATGATGATGATGATATTGCTGATGGTGATGATGATGTTGATAATGATGATAATGATAATAAAATCAATAAAAGTAATAATCATAAAAAGTAGTAATAATAATGATAATAACGAAAATGATAGTAATGATAATAATGATAATCATTAATGTCATCATCAATATTATTAGTATCATTATGATTATCATTATTATATCAATATTATTAGTATCATTATGATTATCATTATTATATCAATATTATAAGTATCATTATGATTATCATTATTATATCAATATTATTAGTATCATTATGATTATCATTATTATTATCATTACTATTATTATTACCATTATTGTAATTATTATTATCAAGATTGTTGATATCATTTTTATTATCATTATTATTATTTTTGCAGCAAGAACAACACCACCAACTTTCTTCATTACCGTTTTCATTATCATTATTCTGACAATAACACCTACAAGAACAACCGTTACATTATCAACAACAGCAACAATTAAACAACAATTATGATAATAATGGTAATAATAATAATGATAACAATGATAACACCAATG
>NC_091585.1:16386320-16391320 GCF_042767895.1 Penaeus vannamei
GTGTGTTGTGTGTGTTTGTGTATACGTGTGTGTGTGTGAGTGTTTGTGTATACGTGTGTGCGTGTGTGTGTGTGTGCGTGTGTGTGTTTGTGTATACGTGTGTGTGTGTGTGTGTGTGTGTGTGTGTGTGTGTGTGTGTGTGTGTGTGTGTGTGTGTGTGTGTGTGTGTGTGTGTGTGTGTGTGTGTGAGAGAGAGAGAGAGAGAGTGTGAGTGAGTTATATGTTGATGTCTTTTGCGCTTGTGCATATGAATTCCTGATAAATAGACTCTAACTGTGTAGCTATGACACCGTGCATTTACTGATTACATCAACATTAAAAAATTAAAGAAAGGAAAAGAAATAGAAGTGAAAAATTTCCTTTTTGAATGAGAAATCAGGTGTTTCTTAATATACTTTGACTTCAGTTCCCACAAGATAATACATTTAACAGTTCATATAATTAACATAATGTACGCAAATATTCAAAAAAATATAATACTAGTTTCGAAGCCAAGCACAAACAAACTTGAGAGTATAACAAAATATAATGTCAGAAATGTAGTGGATGGATATGTGCTATTTCAGTGCAGGGGGAAATTATAAAAACAAACTCTAGCTATAAGTCGTCTCTAGAGTATTGTAAATATACTGTAATCCACACATGGGCCAGAAATGGATGGATTAATGGTATTTTCGAATCCGTTTCTTCCCTGAAATAGAAAACCGAAAACTGATCTAATTCCGTCTGTAACACACTGATGATAATGATAATAAAATATGAAAAATACAAAAGCATTGTATTTGATAACAATATTATGGTAATGATGATTATGATGATGTTGGTGATGATGGTGATATTGATAATGGTGCTCTTAATAAAAGTATTGATGAAAATAATGATAATTGTAACAATGATAGTAATAATAACGGTAATGATGATGTTACTGATTGCGGTGACAATGATAGCAGCGACAATAAGAACCTCACTAATGATAATATAGATGAGACGACTAATGATGATGATTATGACATAATATAATGGTAATTATAGTAAAAGTGGTGATAATGATAATGATAACAATAATGACAGCAAAAACAATTAAAAAAACAATAATGGTAATAGTAGCTGCTGCTGCTACTACTGTGATAATGATGATAATAAAAAATAATGATAATAACCATAATGACAATTGTACTGGTAATGATAATAATAACAATAATTATAGTAATCATGATAACAGTGATAATAACAATGATAGTAATAAAAACTGGTTTTAATAATAACGATAACAATGATAATGATACTAGTAGCAATAGCAATAACAATGATAATGATACTAGTAGCAATAGCAATAACAATGATAATGATACTAGTAGCAATAGCAATAACAATGATAATGATACTAGTAGCAATAGCAATAACAATGATAATGATACTAGTAGCAATAGCAATAACAATGATAATGATACTAGTAGCAATAGCAATAACAATGATAATGATACTAGTAGCAATAGCAATAACAATGAAAATGATACTAGTAGCAATAGCAATAACAATGATAATGATACTAGTAGCAATAGCAATAACAATGATAATGATCATACCAATCAAAGATTCAAATTAACATACAAAATACAAAATACATTCCAGAAATACAACGCTACAAGTATTCCCGCATCCCTGGTCGTTCAGCACACGCTCTATCCGCGCAACTCAACGACTGAATCTAGGAACTCAAAGTAACACCCATTTTCTCCGCTCTGTCTCCGGCTGCTAAAAGCTCCAACGTTAGAATGGGATTTCGAGTTTCACGATTTCGGCGAGCGGGTGTCTCGGCTGTGAGGGGAAATTTGCGAGGGGCCAAGTCCGCTGCGTGGGTACGGTTTGGAGAACGAGAGGGGCAGGGGATAAGTAGGTGGCGAATGAGGGAGAGAGCTATTGGATCATCATGAATGCAAACACATATACATACATGCATGCAAACACACACACACACACACACACACACACACACACACACACACACACACACACACACACACACACACACACACACACACACACACACACACACACACACACAGTCATATATATGTGTATGTGTGCTTATTATATTTTAGTGTGTGTTTGTATCTGAAATATATCTCCTTAAACGAAATTTCCAGCAAGACTTAGCAACGCGCAACTACCATTTTGCTTCCATAGAATATAAGCAAAGGAAAAGATAAAGGAGTTAGCAACACCTCCTTGTACATACAGCTTCCCTCGCCCTGGAACGGCATCACAACCAAACGTCATCTCAGAGTCACGTCAGAAAGTTAATCTCCCTCTCCTGTCACCTTGAAGTGTCTCATCATCAATCATAATCTAATATCCTTACCGATGTTTAAATCTCAAAACGTTATCCTATTTTATTTGCTGCAATAAGAAAAATCGAATAAAATGTTGTCACAGATCTCGTCTAAACGCATTTAGGAAACTTACCGATTCCAAGTCATTTTTGTTTTGGTGATACGCAATTAGGTATAGTTTTATAATATCGATAGCAATGGCTGCAACTGGCGGCAACAATTGTAATAATGACAAAAGCAGGACATATTTATGCTTAAAAACTATATACTACTTCTACTGCTATAGCTACTAACAATAATAATAATAATATCATTAACAACTCTAACAATAAAAATGATGATAAAACAATAAAAAATGATTTGGGCAATAATAATAACAACAACAACACTAAAAATAAATATAATAATTATAATATGGTTAATAATAAAACAAAAATAAAAATAGTAAGAATAATAATGGTAATAAGGATAATAATAAAAACAAAAATAAAAATAGTAAGAATAATAATGGTAATAAGGATAATAATAAAAACAAAAACAATAATAAGAATAATGAAAAAATATGTTTGTAAAAACTACAGCACAATAGAAACAGCAGCAACAAAAATTATAATAAAGCTTACCCTGCTACAGCCAGTGCCGTACCACCCATTACCGCTGTTAACAACAGTTACCGCAATATCCACAATAAGAGGCATAATACAATAAGAGCAATACCTAAAACAGAGTATCTCGCCCCCATTCTGCCCGGCGGTGGCCTCAGATTCCCAAACTTTTCTCGCAAACTTCTTAAAGCAGAGAGTGTTCTTGTACAAACACGAGCCCAGCGGTAGCAAACTTTGCCTCACATGCCCTGGGCTGATACTCCTTGTTCACACTTGTCATATTAAGTAGTTTCGTGTGACCTCGTTCCTGTGATTACGAGAATGCCTGAAATTCACAAGCATTTCCCGTTTCCAGTGTTGGGAAAGTTGAAAGCAGGTAAGATGTAAATAAAAAGGACTTGAATGTGAAAAGGAAAGATGGTATACGTGTGTGTCACTCCCATTCCAGAGGGGGTGTTTGAAAGCCTTATATAAAGAGATTCTAAGTAGACCAATAAGATTTTTTTATCGTTTACATAAACAAAAATAAGAGAACATATATAGCCGGTTTCAAACTTAGTTCTCTTACAACTAATTGTTTATGCTTGCATCATCCAAGACAAAGATTTTTTTTCTCTTTTTGTTACTTCCGAGACGGACTCAATACCAGCGTAATGTAGCGGAAATGTGCATTTTTACATGAACCGGATAATAAATCTACAGTAAACCAGCGCCACATCTCTTGATCCGGTGCCTACTACATCCGTGCGGCGAAGATATTACCCTACTCCCAAGGTCCTCTGCGAGCTAGTTGTAATTCTATACTCTTCAGTGATATCTGGGAGTTGTAGTTTTATTAGAACATAATTTTTTTCGGGCCGATTTTGTGAATGTTTTTGTTTGGATATGATTTTTTTGTCCTAACAAAGATAATGTTCGAGCACTGAGAAATAGATTAAGATATTACGATGATCTAAGTATGTCTTTTATGTGATATAGCTACTTGTTTTATTGCACTCTATGTGTTACAGATCAGTTTGTGTCGATATACCGCTTATTATTCTAATTTAGAGGATTTTATAAGAAATTCCTTCGCCACAACCAAACCTTTATAGATCATAAGAGACGTAGAAATATTCCCTGGGTTTTCCTTCACCCACTGCTATACAAAAAGTCCATTTACCCCCAAGAAAGAGAATAAAGACTGGAGAGATACCTGAGAGGAACCAGAGGAGTCACCCCAAATTGGGTCCGCTCTTCCTAATCTTAGAAATAGTGATATTAAAAAGAAAGTATCTCCTTTGAATTCACCATGATTTTTACTGTGATTTTACTATTTACTTTTTATTTATTTGGTCACAGGTAAAATCTTGCTCTTGGTTGATGAATAATTTTAAAAAGTCATGATATTTAACTGATGTAAGTTTATCCAGTAATGACCCTTAAAGGCATGGTCATCAATGGAGACGTAATATGATACATAATCATGCATCGTATCTTGACCTTCAGTCTTTCCATTGGATTACGATATCCTTAATTGAAATCCTTTAAAGGTGACATTCCCGCACTTGTCCTCCCTTCTCATCACACAACACGCCTTCCATTCTTTGTGTTTCGATGTACATACATTCTACTCATACATCTCATTCAGTATACTTATTCTCTCCCTTTCACGGTTCTTCTTGCTCAGTATCTTACACCAAGAACATCTGGATCTGTAATTATTGAACGGCCGATGGTAGTGAAGCTTCACGTTTACATTTATCTGAAAAGTGATACAAAATAAGGCAGAATTAAGGAATCATTAAGGTGTTTGAGGTTCTTCCCATCATAATGGTGGTGATACAGTACCTTGCGGTTACATCAGAATCGCTAAATTTCTCAGTGCATCTACCATTTCGTACATTCAGATGTTGACTAAGGCAATAAGTAGATAAATAATTGAATACAGGGGATGATCGGTTTACTACAGTCTCGACACGACGCTAGAAATCATGTACAGTATTTACAGTTTGTCTTTCATATATTCCTTTAGGTCTAGTTATGTTTTCATGTACGTCATAGAAGTGTCTTGTTGTTTTTT
>NC_091585.1:16401320-16403820 GCF_042767895.1 Penaeus vannamei
TGTGTGTGTGTGTGTGTGTGTGTGTGTGTGTGTGTGTGTGTGTGTGTGTGTGTGTGTGTGTGATGTGTGTGTGTATGCGTGTGTGTGACTGTGTGTGTGACTGTGTGTGTGAGTGTGTTCATGTATATATATATATATATATATATATATATATATATATATATATATATATATATATATATATATATAGATATATATATATATATATATATATATATATACATATATATATATATATATATATATATATATATACATGTATGTATGTATGTATACACACACACACACACACACACACACACACACACACACACACACACAGACACACACACACACACACACACACACACACACACATATATATATATATATATATATATATATATATATATATATATATATATATATATATATATATATATATATATATATATATATACACACACACACACACACACACACACATATATATATATATATATATATATATATATATATATATATATATATATATATATATATATATATAAGGATAAACCCGATATGCAAAGCTGAGCCTCACCCAGGCTATGCCCGACCCGAGCCGTCTGAGGCCGACTCGTATCCAGTGTGAAGCAGATGTTGCTGTTGCCTGAGTTCAGTCTCAGCCGCCGTAGTGACCAACCTCAGCTCAATAAACTGGCATTTCTTTCACTGGATAAAGTGGACGAATTGCCAAAATGTCTTCCCATCCAATTCAGACAATATTACAGGTTCCTTTCGGCTGTAATTAAATTGAAGAATCAGAAGCATTGTGGAAAAAGAAAGGAAAGGAAAATGAAAAAGAGAAAAAAATCCATAGCTTAATTTGCCGGTTAAGAAGCTTTTAGAAAAATAAGAATCTCTTGAAATGCTTGGAATAATAGAGAATGTTTTTCTTCCGGAGGCAATTAGGAAATTCTTGGATGATCCCGCACGTAAATCAAGCGACACTGAAATGTAATAAGCAATTTAATCAAGATAGATAACCCTGGGAAAATGGAATTAAAACTTGAATTAAATCGTTCATCAGCATCCGTGGCTCTCCTTGGCCTGGTAATTTTTTTTTTTCTGAAAATTAGCTCTCTTCTTGGTCTGTTTGAATAATGATAAGAAAATAAAAAGATAATTAGTATCATTCTCATTATTTTCATTAACATTATCATTATCATTATCATTATCATTATCATTAACATTATCATTACCATTACCATTACCATTACCATTACCATTATCATTATCATTATCATTATCATTATCATTATCATTATCATATCATTATCATTATCATTATCATTATCATTATCATTATCATTATCATTATCATTATCATTATCATTATCATTATCATTATCATTATCATTATCATTATCATTATCATTATCATTATCATCATCATCATCATCATCATCATCGTCATACTATTACTACTATTTCTACTACTAATGATAATAATGATAAAAACGATATTGATAATTAACAGTAACAATAATATCACTACTACTACTAATATTAACAACAATAAAGAAAATAATGATAATCATAATAATGATAATAATAATAATTATTATAATAATAATAATGATTATGATCATAAAGATAATAATGATAATAATAATAATAATAATAATAATAACAATATTAATAATAATAATGATAATAATAATAACAATACTAATAATAATGATAATGATAATAATGAATGATGATAATAATGATAATGATAATAATATAATGCAGTAGTATTGATAGTAATAATGATAATGATAGCAAAAAACAGTGATATTACTAGCAACAATAAAAATAATTACAAGAACAATAATAATAAAGATGATTCTTATACAATTACTACTACTACTATGACTAATTTCCATGGTAGTCGAGTGATAAAATTAACAATAATAATCGATATACGTATATAACTAAATAAATAAATGATCACATTAATCCAAAAAGGAATACGAGATCTTCTCCCTTAGTGAAGATCCGCTGAAGGGAAGAATGAACAGCAACATCACCGTTAAATTGAATATCTAAAGTCTGGCGGAGTTTCGCTGCCAGGTCAACAGCTGAGAGAGGAAAAAGGGGGCGAGATAGATAAAGAAATTTGTATGTAGATCGAAGTGTGTTTCCTACTTCGAGAAACTTGAGGATGCCAAAATCTGGGCGAGTGGACGTAACGAAGATCGAGATTGTTTCCCTGTGTGTCTGTCTGTGTCTTGTTTGTCTGTCTGTGTGTGTCTGGATGTTTGTGTATTTCTGTTAGTCTCTGTCGGTCTGTTTGTTTATGTTTTTTTTTTTGTCTCTGTCTTTGTTTCTTATTCTCTTCTTCTGTCTCTCGTTGTCTGATTTGGTATTTCTGTGCTTGTCTCTCTATTATTCCCTCTCTCTCTTACTCATTCATCCATTCTCACTATTTGTCTGTCTCTGTTTCTGTCTGTCTGTGCCCCTTTCTGTCTGCTTATCTCTCTGTGTCTGTCTC
>NC_091585.1:16425595-16428095 GCF_042767895.1 Penaeus vannamei
CTACAAATAACACTACTTTTATCATTATACATAAAATACATAAAGTTCATTTCTCATTGCAAAGGACAGCTTAAACCATTACAGGGAGAGGCAAGGATGATCAATGACGTTTAATGGGAAGAAATTATCAAGGCCATTTCTCTAACCACCTGTGATGCGCTGTAATTGCGATCCCTGAGCCATACAAAGTGCCCGCCTCATACCTGCTATTGTGTTTGTTGACGAGCTTCCCAGGGTTTTCGTGTATTTGTGTGTGTGGATGGGTTTCTGCTTGTGGAATGGGGCGGCATGCGTTTGTTCGTGTTTGTTTTATCTGTTTATGTGTCTTTTTTATCTGTTTTTTGCTTGTTTGTTTTGTGTTTCTGTTTGTGGAATGGGGGTGGCATGCGTTTGTTCGTGTTTGTTTTATCTGTTTATGTGTCTTTTTTATCTGTTTTTTGTTTGTTTGTTTTGTGTTTCTGTTTGTGGAATGGGGTGGCATGCGTTTGTTTGTTTGTTTTATCTATTCATGTGTATTTTTTATGCTTTTTGTTTGTTTGTTTTGTGTTTCTGTTTGTGGAATGGGGTGGCATGCGTTTGTTTGTTTGTTTTATCTGTTCATGTGTATTTTTTATCTGTTTTTTGTTTGTTTGTTTTGAGTGTCTGTTTGTGGAATGGGGTGGCATGCGTTTGTTTGTTTGTTTTATCTATTCAAGTGTATTTTTTATCTGTTTTTTGTTTGTTTGTTTTCTGTTTCTTCGTTTGTTTGCTAGTGAGTGTGTTTGTACATATGTTTGAGTATATCTATTTGTCTTGTGTATGCGTGTTTATGTATACATACGTTATTTTATTTATTATTTTTAATTTTTTTGTGTGTGTGTGTGTCTACCTATATATCTAAGAATTCGTCTCCGTGTGCATATATGTGTCCACAAAGCAAGAACGTGCCCTGATAAATCACACCTCTATTTCAAGCAAGCAGTAAAGGCATTACATAGAACCGTGTGCAAGGCGAAGGAAGGAAGCAGCCAGTGAAGATATATAGTGCAAGTGTGACCAAGAGGATCGTTGCAAAACCCGGGGAAGAATGTGCGGAAAAGAGGAGGGGAACTATGAAGAAAAAGGGAAGGGGTTGAAAATAACGTGAGAACTGGGACACAGAGGAATGCACGGGAGGTGGCTGTGTAATGCAGTGAAACCGGAAAGGGTGAGAGGAATATGGAGGAGAGGCAGGAAGAGAGAAAGACAGTGAGAGGGAGAGACAGACAGACAGACAGACAGATAGATAGAGAGGGAGGAGGAAAGGAGGGAAAGGAGAGAGAGAGAGAGAGAGAGAGAGGGAGAGAAGGAGAAAGGGGGAGAGGGCGAGAGGTAGGAGAGAGAGAGAAAGAAAGAGAGAGAGAGAGAGAGAGAGAGTGGGGGGGGGAGATAGAAAAAAGAGACATAGAACAGAGAGAGAGAGAGAGAGAGAGAGAGAGAGAGAGAGAGGTAACGGGGATGGAAGAGGAAGTGAGGGTAAGAGGGGAGGAAAGAAGGAGAGAGAGAGAGAGAGAGAGAGAGAGAGAGAGAGAGAGAGAGAGAGAGAGAGAGAGAGAGAGAGAGAGAGAGAGAGTGAGTGAGTGAGTGAGTGAGTGAGTGAGTGAGTGAGTGAGTGAGTGAGAGAGTGAGTGAGAGAGTGAAAGGGAGCTGAGAAGGAGGTAAGGAGGGAAAGAGGGAGAGAGAGAGAGACTCCAATCTATCAATTTGGGAAGGAGAGATCCACTTACACATCACACATCACAAGTCAGTATGAACGATAAAGAAGGACCCTAAACAATGAAACAGAACACCGAAGAAAAACAAAAACACGGAATAAAAGATAAACACAAAACGCAGAGAAAATGAAGATAAGAAAACAACAACAATAATCGCAAAATGATAATAATAAGAAGAAGAAAAGGAGAAAAAGAAATAAAAGAAGAAAGAAAATGCCCAGAACGAATCGTGAAAAGCGAAGGAAACAATACGAAACGGGAGACGAAACGGAGTGAGAGAAGCGACAGGTTCAAAGCGCGCGAGGGACGGACGGGGACAGCCTGAAGAAAGCGGCGACGGGGAACAAGAACGCTGTCCAAGGGCGGGCGTGAGGATGGTCTCCCCTTTAACGTGGCTGGGCGGCAGGGGCGGGCGGGAGGTGGAGGCGGAGGTGGGCGGGAGGTGAAGGTGGCCGGCAGGGGCTGGAGGTGGGCGAGGCAGGGGCGGGAGGTGGAGCTGGGCAGCAGGGGCGGGAGGTGGGCGGCAGGGGCGGGCGGTGGAGGCAGAGGTGGGCGGGGAGAAGAGAGGAAATGACGCTCAGGAAGTCCGGCTTAAACAATGCGCGGCTGTTATGCTCCAACGTGGGCGTAAATAAACGGAAGCTTGTTTTTCTCAAGTGTATGTGTATGTGTGCATGTGTGTGTGTGTGTGTGTGTGTGTGTGTGTGTGTGTGTGTGTGTGTGTGTGTGTGTGTGTGTGTGTGTGTGTGTGTGTGTGTGTGTGTGTG
>NC_091585.1:16508095-16510595 GCF_042767895.1 Penaeus vannamei
TCCTATCCGGTTACTCTTTATATTTCTTTCTTTCTATCTTCTCCACTTCCCTTTCTTTAACGTTCATCTTCTTTTCCATTTGTTTCCTAGGACATTCCCACCTCCTCCTCCTCCTTCTCTTATCCCTCCTGTTCTTAACTCTCTACTCTCTTCTCCTCCTTTTCCTCTTTCTTGTCTTATCCTTTTTCTTCCACTTGTTCCTCCTCCTGCTCCTCTCGCGTGTGAGTGAGTGCATGAGATGAGTACCATTTACTCACCTTCCTTACGCATATACATACCAGACGGACTCAAGCCATAAAAGAGGAAGCACAAGACACTATTACCGCAATATTCGAGTAAAGAGAAAGGTAACTATTACAATTCGAGTAAATATTTCAATTCGAGTAAGTCAAATTAGGGAGTGAAGGGTTACTAATATAATTCGATTAACTCAAATGGTGGAGGGAAGAGTAACCATTGCAATACGAATAACTAACTGAAAGGAGGGAGAGAAAGGTAACTATTACAATTCGAGTAAATATTTCAGTTCGAGTAACTCAGAGTAGGGAGTGAAAGGTTACTAATATAATTCGATTAACTCAAAGAGGAAAGAGAAAAATAATCATTTCAGTTCGTGTAACTCAAAGGAAAAAAAGGGAAGAGTATCTGATATCATTCGAGTAACTCATTGAAGGTCGAGAGAAGAGTAACATATTGCAATTCGAGTAACTCAAGACGCAGACCTTTTTATCTAAGACCAAACGTTCTGGTCCCGAGATAAAATTCGGCTTAGTCCCCGTCTCTCTATTTTCTTAATGGCAACATCAGGGAGGGAATGAAATGGAAAAGTGAACATTATTGCCTGTCATCACGCCCACACTACATCCGGGGATTTGGGGTGAGGGGAGGGGAAGGGGTAGAGGTAAGGAGGAGAGGAGTATGGGTGGGGATAAGGAGGGGGAGGGGAAGGGGAAGGGTAGGGGTAAGGAGGAGAGGGGAATGGGTAGGGGTAAGGAGGAGAGGGGAAGGGGAAGGATAGGGGTAAGGAGGAGAGGGGTATGGGTGAGGGTAATGAGGGGGGGAAGGGAAAGGGTGGGGGTAAGGAGGGGAGGGGTATGGTTGGGGGTAATGAGGGGGTGGGGGAAGGGTAGGGGTATAAGAGGGGGTAAAGGTGGGGGGTAAGGAGGGGGAGGGGAAGGAGAGGAGTATGGAAAGGGAAGGAGGGAAGGGGAGAAGTAAGGAGGAGAGGGGTATGGGTGAGGGTAAGGAGGAGAGGGGAAGGGGAAGGGTAGGGGGGAAGGGTGGAGGTAAGGAGGAGTGGGGTATGGGTGGGGGTAAGGAGGAAGGGGAAGGGGAAGGGTAGGGGTAAGGAGGGAGGGAAGGGGTGGGGTAAGGAGGAGAGGGGTATAGGTGGGGTAAGGAGGGGAGGGGAAGGGAAGGGAGGGAAGAGGAAGGGTTGGGTGGGTGACGGGTGTGGGGGGGGTAAATGTAGTGGTGGGGGGAGGAAGAGGAGGAGGGAAGTGGCTACACTTACCGAAGGGAAAGGGGGAGGGAGGGTGAACTATAGGGGAGGATTTGGAGGAGGGGGAGGGAGGGAAAGTTGGGTAGGATATAAAGAACAAAATAGAGTGATTTGGAGGAGAGAAGCAGGAAGAAGTATGAACTGGAAGAGGGGAATGGAGAAGGAGGAATCGAGTGACTTTGGAGGATGGGAAGGGAGGAGGAAGATGAAGTAGGGAAGAAGGATAGGAGAAGAGGGGGGGTAGACGGGTTAATCTGGGGAGGAGAGAGGGTTGAAGGAAGATCTAGAGGGAGGGTGCATCTGTAGGATGGGAGTGAAGAGAAAAAGGGTAGATGGTTGGGATTTGAAGGGCGAGATATGAGAAGAATTAGGAAAAGAGAGGGAGGAGGATAAACTACGAGAGAAAAGGAGGAGGAGAAGAGACATGAGGAGCGGAGAATGGGGGGGGGAGAAAGGGATAGCACCTCGGAGATAGGGAGTTGTGGGATGGCGAAGAGAAACGAAGCTTGAGGAGGGAGAGGGGAAGAAGAGGGAGATACAGAAAGAGAATAGGAGAAGGAAGAAAATGTCGAAGGATAGAAGGCGGCAGATTGAATGATAACAAAAGAAAAAAAGACAGAAAGAAAAAGAAAAAAAACGAAAATGACATTAAACTGTCAAGAAAAGGTTCAAAGGTATCGTAAGAAAAGAGAACGAAGCAAGGTTCAGACCCATCAGGAATGAGGAGACAAATCACCTCATAACTCATAACAACATAACGAGAATCATCAACTTCAGGAGGACAATAAGGCATCGGCGAGAGAGTGCCCGAAACGCGTCGACGATTCATCACGATGTTCCGGAATTGTGCGAAGAAGAGGGGTTAAAGGGACTGTGCGAATAAGAGTTTAAAGACACTGTGCGAATAAGAGTTTAAAGGCATTGTGCGAATAAGAGACTAGAGGCATATATGAGCCGGTTGGAAAGTGGCTTTTTCCCCGCCCATTTACCCGGCTTCTA
>NC_091585.1:16528095-16533095 GCF_042767895.1 Penaeus vannamei
TTGTCCCTGAGACATCTCGCGCTCTTCCTGGTCTCCTTCTCTCTCTTTCTCTTTCTCTCTCTCTCTCTCTCTCTCTCTCTCTCTCTCTCTCTCTCTCTCTCTCTCTCTCTCTCTCTCTCTCTCTCTCTCTCTCTCTCTCTCTCTGTCTCTCTCTCTCTCTCTTTCCCCCCCCTCTCTCTCTCTCTTCTCTCTCTCTCTCTCTCTCTCTCTCTCTCTCTCTCTCTCTCTCTCTCTCTCTCTCTCTCTCTCTCTCCCTCTCCCTCTCCCTCTCCCTCTCCCTCTCCCTCTCCCTCTCTCTCTCTCTCTCTCTCTCTCTCTTTCTCTCTCTCCTTGGTTCGCCCTGTTTGCAGCCACGAAGGAGAAGAGAGAAAGGGATGGAGAAAGAGATGGAAGTGGAATAGAGGGGGAGGAAAGCAAGGGAAAGAAAGGGAGGGGGAAGGAGAGAGGAAGAGGTGGAGAAAGAGATGGGAATGGAGTAGAGGGGGAGAAAAGCAAGGAAAGAAAGGGAGGGGGGAGGAGAGCAAGGAAAGAAAGGGAGGGGGAGGAGAGAGGAAGAGGTGGAGAAAGAGATGGGAATGGAGTAGAGGGGGAGGAAAGAAAGGGAGGGAGAAGGAGAGAGGAAAGGGGGGAAGGGGAGACAAGAGTGAGAGAATTAGAGAGAGGAAGGGAAAGATGGAAGGTAAGAAGGGGAGACAGGAAAGACAACTAACAGACGAGAGAGAGGAAGAAATGAGAAGGAAAGAGCAGAGAGAAGGAGACGGAGAAGAAGAGAGAAGAGAGGAAAGAAGGGAAAAGATAGGGAGAAAGGGGTGGGAGGAAGAGAAGGAAGAAAGAGGGAGAAGAAAGACAGTAAGCGAAAAGATAAAAAACGAAGGGAAAGAAAGTTGAAGAGAAGAGAAGGAAGAAAACTCGAAAAGCAAAAAGTCAAAAAAAGAAAAAAAGAAAAAGCAGACAAGGAAGAAAATAAAGCAAAGGAAAGACGCAAGGAAAAGGGATAAGAAGGGGAGAGAAAGAGAGCCAGAAGAAAAGAATCTTCCTCTCAGCCCCCTTATTTTGATTGCTTTCTTCCTCAGTCGATGTCGCGACCTAGAGGCCAGAAATCCTGAGGAATTTGGGTCTGGCGATGCTTCTCTTTATAAGAATATATGTATATGTGAATGTGTGTGCGTGAATATATTATGTATATGTATGTGTGCATATGTACGTGTGTATGTATATATATATACACACACATATATGTATATATATATATATATATATATATATATATATATATATATATATATATATATATATATATATATATATATATATATATACGTATGTATGTATGTATGTATGCGCATAATACATACATATATATACAAGAACTGTTAAACTTGTGCAAGATAATGGCTTTGCTTCTTTATCACATTTTAACGGAAGCACGCATCTGAACAACCATGAACATTGCAGATGATTCGATAACTTTTCCCTCTGAACAAGATATTTCAGAATTACGTACCTCACAATCAAGCGAACAAGACAGATCAGATTTCATTTCGGAATGATCCGACGTAGGATGTTCATCTGTAATAGCGGCAGATACCCTGGAGCCTTTGTCCTCACAGGTGAGCTTCACACCTGGAATTAATCCCATCAGAACATCTGTGAACTTTATAGGTGCTGTTATGCCATTCACCCAAGCAGTGAAGAATTCGCACTTGATTAAGCATCTTACTTGGGGGAACATCTTGGGTATGTCTAAGTAGTCGTAGACTTTGATGTGTTTTCCCAGTCTACATATAGCAAGCACTGGCGTATCCTACAGCTGAACAACCAGAGTCAAGCATTACTTGCACAGGTTTATTTTAAAAAATATCCCTTACGATCAATGATACAAGTTTTAGGTTTTAACTCAAGACTCGAAAACAAAATTTATTTCAGCGTCATTATTATTACACTAAAAATTCCTTGGATTATCCTGACAATTAGGTCCAATGTGACCTGGCTTACCACAACCATGACATATATTCTACATGATCTTTAGTTGTAACAGTAAGTTTTGGAGTCTGAGAAAATCTAATTAGTTATGCGCGACAATTTTGTGCACTACGGTATCTGTCTGCAGATTCAGCCATCTCCAGGACATTGCTGAATTGCCGTTCTCGAAGGAAAACTGATATCTGAATTACAATTACTCAACGTCTGATCTCGAATTAGAAAGTAAAAAATAATATCATAATCTTTGTTCACTTCACTGAGAGAAAGACATCTATCCAAACACTGTTCCATTTGTACCACCATTTGAACGAAAGATTCCTATTCTTTATACTTTTCATATGAACTTACGTCTGTACATGTCAGCATCGACGGAATATGCCCTTAGCAAAGCCTCTTTAAGTTTACTGTGATTTCTAACAATCTAATCAGGCAAAGATACGTACGTCTTAAGTGCGTGACCTATCAATAAAGAACCTAAATGGATATGGTAATCACAATCTTGGCAATTATGCAAATCTGCTAACCTTTCAAACCGCTGCAGGTATGAATAGATGTCATCCTGCCCGTCACAAACGTCGACAAGCGTAAACCCTCGTACACCGGAGCAGAAATACTACTAGCATTGTTTGTACTCTTTGAATCAACGCGTAATAGAGCAATATGCAAGTTCGTGTAGTCTTAACTTTTCAGCACCTACTAACTCCATCTCCAATTCCTTAGCTTCGCGATCAGCAACCCGCTCTTTCCTCTCAGCTTCTGCCGTGGATTTCTTTTCTTGTCCAACGAGTCTGTTCAATAAGTCAGGACTCATGCCGAGTGCCTCAGCATCTCTCACTGCGTCAACAATATTACTCATCATAGAAATTCACACTATATATATCTACAATACATCAATGAATTATGAAAGTACGAAAATACATTAATACGGTCATGTGATACCAACAGCTATCTAGTTATCAAAATATGATCACCAGAGTTACGCAAATCTGGGGTTTATAATACGTAAAGTTACAATTACGCATCAGATTCTCGTAACGTGCTGATAACATGAAGCGAAAAACAGCTTCGGTGTGTTCAGAAAATACAGGATATCCAGCGGAAATTACTTCTGCTTCGTTCATTGTCGCGGAGAAGCACTGTCGCTACAATTACTGAAGGAAATAAACCACCTTACCTATACCTCCCTTACGCGCATGTTTGGCGTTTCCATGGACTCACCATTCTCAGTCGGAATGGTGCCTCAGGAAAACCGATCTTGGAAACGCTCCTAAAAACATGTCATGTTTATTTTATTTTATTTTATTTTATTTTTATAACACTTAAAAACGTTTTTAGAAGAAAGGTTACAGAATAGAGAGATTTCGTTCCGTAGTTACCAATCATTCTTTAAATTAGATTAATATTCATAATTAACCTTTGTTTTTTCACTCTCCAAATACTTCAAAGAAATGTGTATTTGAAGAGTATGCTTATGTATCATATGCCATATATATTTACAAATAAACCAAGAAACAAAATTATAAATCATACAGCCAGCAAGAAGTTTTTACAATACCATTGATTCGAGAAAGTTGTTCTTAGATGGGGGCGTGTCACGGACGGTAACCCAGTCCGTGCGCCGTTAAATCTGCTCAGCCTTGCTTGCATAGTAATATCTATCTATCTATCTATCTGTCTATCTATCTATCTATCTATCTATCTATCTATCTATCTATCTATCTATCTATCTATCTATCTATCTATCTATCTATCTATCTATCTATCTATCTATCTATCTATCTATCTATCTATCTATCTACCTATCTATCTGTCTATCTATCTATCTATCTATCTATCTATCTATCTATCTATCTATCTATCTATCTATCTGTCTGTCTGTCTATCTATCTATCTATTTATCTATCTATGTATCTATCTATCTATCTATCTATCTATCTATCTATCTATGTATCTATCTATGTATGTATGTATCTATCTATCTATCTATCTATCTATATATGTAGTGAAAGAAACCTTCCTCTCTGCTGTCGGTGCCGGAGCCCATAGAGTTACAGATTCTTTTTAACAAGTGATCCCGTCTGCCTCTCTGGCACCTGAATTGGGTTTAAAGAGACCGTTGATTACCAGTGACTCTAGTTTTACCCCTTTTTACCCCTTTTTATGCTGCTCTTTGTGTTCTATGTGACGTGTGATCTTGATTTAATTTTTAAAGTCTTATCTGACCCTTATTTTGCTTTTTTACGTTTTCTTGTTTCCCTGTCTTTTCAGTTTTCCATTTTCTTCTTTATACTATTGCTTTTCGTCCATTTATCTCTGTACTTTTATTGTGTTATCCCTTTTCTCTCTTTTAGTTATTTTTTGTATTCTGATTTACTTTATCTATTCATTTGATTACTAGCGAGAAAGTTTTTCTTCTGAATTCCTTTCGCTGGGAGTGTGCGAGCCCTCGACCTTGAAATGGAACCGCACACCATTTTTTTTTCTTTTTTTTTCTCTTTTCCTTTCCATACCTAGGGCCAGGGTCACGGGGCAAAGAACAGGGCCGGGCCTCTACCTGCCATCCCTTTCCCCCTCCCCCCTACCTTGCAAGATCCCTCCCCTTCCATCACTCTCCCCAACCTTCCAACACATTGCTCACAGCATGCTTCTTATCTTCCTCTCAGACACCTTCCTAACTCTCCCCTCTACCCGATCTTCCTTTTCCTCCTCCTTCCCTCCACTGCCGCCATCCTTCCTAGTCCCCTACTCTCTACCCTTCCAAAACCTTCCCCCTTCCGACATCTCCCTACTTTCACTTTCCTCTACCTTTCCAACATCCCTTCCCAACGTTCCCTTCCTTCCTTAGCCTTCCAACACCCCTTCATCACGCTTCCCTCCTCCCCTACCCTTCCAACACCCCGCTTCCTCCCACTCCCTCTCACCCCCCTCACCTAACCTTCTCCCAAAATTTTTTCAGTCTCCCCCCTACCCTTCCCACATCCCCCCCCCTCTCCCCCTTCTCCAACCCTCTCAGTCTC
>NC_091585.1:16543095-16545595 GCF_042767895.1 Penaeus vannamei
TGTAATACACATTATAATAATACACATAATACACATAATATGACATAATATGAAGTAACATAAAATAACATAATAATACACATAATCTAAATAAAAATAAAACTTTCGAGTATATTTCCCAAAGTTACGTCTATCAGAGGAGACTACATAAAATAGACTTATGTGGATATGCTACTCTGCGTTGCGAGTCAAACCGAGAAATACTGTAATGTCGGTCTGAATACGTAACTATTTCGCCTTTTTTGAAGATTAAAAGTTAAGAAGGTTTGTTTTTGGAATCTTTCTTTTCTGTTTCTTTATTTCGATCTTAAAAGAATTGTTTGATTGCTTCTCTTTTTTTTTATTATTTTTTTTAAGACGGTTAATTAAACATGCGTATTGCCTGTTCTTTTTGTGCGTTCGTTATTAGGAAAAAGGAAATGCAAGAGGAGAGATAAAAATGGAAGTGAATAACAATGAAAATAATGAAATGAGAACAGCAAGAGCAAAAACACCAGCAAATCAGAATCAGCAATAGTAATGATAATGATAATGACAATAATCCTAGAATTGTAACAATGATTAAAATGATAATGATAATGATAATGATGATAATGAATGATAATGATAGAAATAGAGATAGTAGTAATAGGAGGAGGAGGAGGAGAAGTAGTAATGATAATAAGTACAAAGAAATGAAAATACATAAATAATAAAAATATGATGATAATGATAGTAAAAATTATAATGATGATGATTATGATAAATAAAATAGCAATAATGATAATGATAATAATAATAGTAATTATCATAATCAGTATGATACTGGTCATAGTAAAGATTGCATTAACAATAATGTTAACAATAATAACAACAATAATAAGGATAATGACAGAAGTACTGATGATTATAATGAAAAGTATAGTAATAGTAAAAGCAATAACGATAATGATAATGATAATGATAACATCCATAATGATATTAATAATGATGATGAAAAAACAATGATGTTAATATTATCAATTCTAGTCATAATGATGCTCATAAAAGTAATAGTAATAATAGTGCTAATAATAATAATAATAATGATAAAGATCTCTGCAATGATAATAATAATAACTAAACAGTAACAAGAGCAACAACGATAGTAATGATTATAATTATGATAATAAAATAAATTGATAATTATGATGATAATGATAATAATGTCAAGGATGATAATGATAAAGATAGAAATGTTGATAACAGATATAATGGTGGTAATGATTTTGATAACTATTATCGTTATAGCAATAATGAATAATGATAATTTTAATAATGATGATAATAATATCAATATAAATGACAAGAATGATGATAATGAACCTACGTGAATAAATGAGGATAATAACTAATTATGATAATAACATTCATCCCCTCTTCCTCCTCTAAGTCTTATCCAAAATAATTTCAATTCCTTTACCCTTTCTCCACCCTTTTCCCTCCCTCCCTCCCCCCCTTTCATCCCTCTCCCTTCCCACTTCCCTCCTTTCTCCCCCACCCTTAATCTCCCTCCCTTTCCTCCCCCATCTCTCATCTTCTATCCCCTCCCCTTATCCCTTTCACTCCTCTCCTTTCCCTCCTCTGTCCTCCTTCCCCACTTCTCCCCTTCGATCTCCTCCCCTCAACTCCTTTTCACTCCTCCCCTTAATCCCTTAACCTCCTTCCCTCCCCACCCTTTCCCTCTTACTCCTCCTCTCCCCACCCCTTCCCCCTTCCCCCTTCCCTCCTCCCCCCTTCCTCCTTCTCTCCCCACTCTTTCCCCCTTCCTCCTTCCCTCCCCACCCCTTCCTCCTTTCCTCCCCACCCGTTCCTCCTTCCCCCTTCCCTCCTCCTCTTTCCTTACTCCCCCTTCCCTCCTCCCCCCTTCCTCCTTCCCTCCCCACTCCATTCCCTTCCCCCTTCCCTCCCCACCCCTTTCCCCTTCCTACTTCTCTCACCACCCCTTCCCCCTTCCTCCTTCCCTCCTCCCTGTTCACCCCTTCCACCTTCCTCCTTCCTTCCTTCCCCTTCCCTCCTCCTCCTTCCCTACTCCCCCTTCCCTCCCCACTCCTTCCCTCCCCCCCCATACCTCCTCCCCCTTCTCTCCTCCCTGTTCACCCCAGCCAATCTCGAGACCCCATCATATATTCAGAGAGAAAGTACCTCACCGCTGCACTACGATAAGCTGTCACTCCCAACGTCTTGAGGAGGTTTATGCACACAGCAAACATGAGACTTTTTCTTCTTTTTAAGTTGAGATTTTTATCTTCTTGTGGGCGTGAGGGTCTTTGGTTAGTGTTGGTGAAGTTGGATAGAATTTCTCTTTCGTATAGTATTTTAATTATTAAAAACATTAAAGATTGTTCGTGGGATGGTTAGCGATATCATAACTATAATTGTAACTAATAGCATGGCTGTCATTACTATTATCATTAATAGTATTAGTAGCTGTAGTAGTAGAATGAGTTTTGTCATTATCCATAACATCAATTTTAGTTAA
>NC_091585.1:16553095-16558095 GCF_042767895.1 Penaeus vannamei
ATATTACTTATCATTCATATTATCAATTATTATCATTTTTATCACTATCATTATTATTATTATTATTATTATTATGATTGTCATTATCATAATCATTATTATTATTATTCTCATCATTATTATTATCGTCACTATTATTATAATCATTATTATTATTGTTGTCATCACTATCATTTTTGTCATTATCATTATCATTATCATCATCATTATTATTATTACTATTTTGGTTATATTGGTGTGTGTGTGTGGGGGGGGGGGAGTAATAGAAATAAAATAATAGGAATACCCATGCGTGTGTGTGTGTGTGTGTGTGTGTGTGTGTGTGTGTGTGTGTGTGTGTGTGTGTGTGTGTGTGTGTGTGTGTGTGTGTGTGTGCGTGTGCGTGTGCGTGTGCGTGTGCGTGTGCGTGTGCGTGTGCGTGTGCGTGTGCGTGTGCGTGTGCGTGTGCATGTGCGTGTGCGTGTGCGTGTGCGTGTGCGTGTGTGCTTGTGTGTGTGTGTGTGTGTGTGTGTTTGTGTATTGGAGATGTGAGATTGAAATGGAATGTGATTGAAAGATTGAAAATATAAAGAAGAACAAGATTAAAAGAATGCATATAAGAAAACTTAAAAAGAAGAGGAAAAGAGGAAAACAAAAGAAAAGAAAAAAACTATTGTAATGGTGAACAGTAAGAATCGTATCGAAATCGCATTTTTCATCTTAATCATAATATCGGAATAAAATATGAGAGGAATCTTTCGCAAAATTAACAATGGTTGTTTGAAATTCGTGATGGTAAGATATATTCAGTGTATCATGAAAATTAATGACTCAACATTTTGATATAAAGGGTAAAGGGATAACGACAATAATGATAATAACAACATCGATGACAACAATGATAGAAATAATACTGATAATGATAATAATAGTAAAAAAAATAATCATCACTATGATTTATATTTTCGCAATCAGTATTATTATTATCGTTTACGTGTTATTATCATCATCTTAATAACCACAATTATCATCACCATCGTTATCATCGTCTTAATCATCAGCACCGCATGTCATCATCTTCAGCGACATTTTATTCATAATGATAAATAGAAAAATAATGATGAGGATAATAAAATATAATAATGGTAATAATAATAATAATAAAAATAACAATAATAATATTTATGATGATAATGATAATGATTATAATTATAACTATGATTATGATAATGATTATGATGATAACACCCATAATACAATGTAGATAAAATAAATACTAACAATAATGAAATACTACTACTACTACTACTAATAATAATAATAACTAATAATATAATAATATAATAATAATAATAATAATACAGTAATAATACTACTACTAATGATATTAAGGATAACAATAAAGAAAAATGACATAATACTTATAATATCTAAACTGAATCCCAAACTTAGGAGCAAGCAACAAAAATAAAATGTTATATAAACAAGAAAATCTAAACACATTACACCACTCAAGACGAACAACAAAAAATAAGAGAAAAAAAAAGTAAAAAAAAAAAAAAAAAAAAAAAAAAGTAAGAGAAAAAAAAATGTTCTAAGCAACCCAAGAAGATCAGGTCATTAACAGGTCATCCCAGGTCAAGAGAAGGCCCCAAGGAAAACAACCTCACACGCGAGACAACCATTGGTGAGTTTGAAAGAGAGTGATTGATGGTTCGATGCGGGGAAGATTATCGAAAGGGTTAATGGCCTGGGGAAACAGGTTACTCCTTCCGATAACAGCTGGTGATTGTAAATACGCTGTTTGGGTGTTTGGGTTTTTGTTTTATTTGGAGTATTTTTATTATATAGGTTTCTTAAAGTTTTTTATTTATTTATTTATTCTTTATTATTATTATTTTTTTTTTATTTATTTTTTTGCAAGCGTACCGCGATGGCAATTAATAACTCGTATTCTTGATGATATTTCGTTTAAAAATAGTGAATATGGTACACAATGTCGTTTTTTCTGAAGTTATTTGTGTCGGAACTCTGTGTTCTTTGCCCTGATTTTACTATATAGTTTTTCCTTAATTGTATGTTGTGTTTTTGTATGTTTATTTTTTTGTTGTTGTTGTCTCATACTTGGGAGAGTAGTACTGATACTCACTAATACTGACGTTTTGTTTATTTCATTTTGGTGTCGCGTTGGCCACAGATAGTTGGAAACATTCTGTAGGAAAATGCCGATTGTATCAGTCGTTACCAATATGTGGTGTATACATGGGATAAAATATTATGCTTCGATATGATATTGACTAAAATATAAAGAGTTGTGCCTATGAATTTATGATTTTTTTTCCGATATGTTCGACTAATATGAATTTATGACCTTTATCATTGTTTCACCTGATCAAAAGAATAACAAAGCTATTTTCTGCTTTTCCTGTAAACATGCAAAAAGCTTTAAACATTGTAACAGGAAGTATATTTTCCTTTTTTATATAACAAACCTTTTTCTGTTAGTTTCTGTCCCTCTTATTCTGTTTGTCTGCCTGCCTACCTGTTTGACTGTCTGTCCATCTATCTATCCATCTGTACGTTTGTGTGTATTTGTCTGTCTGTCGGTCTGTCCGACTGTCTCTCTAACTATTTATCTTTCTCTTTTTGTATCTTCTCTCTCTCACTCACTCTTCCCCCCCCCCTCTCTCTCTCTCTCCTTCTCCCTCTCTCCCTCTCTCTTTCTCCCTCTCTCCCTCTCTCTCACTCCCTCCCTCTCTCTCTTTACATCCCATTCTCTATGCAACTAAGTAAATCATTCTCTACAGTTCTGCCGCCTCCCCAGAACTTGGAAGAAGTACCTGTATACATAACTACATAAGACAGATAAACATCAAAGGAATCCATTCTTAGATTTACAAAGAAATCTCTTAATGTATTTACTCTATAAGTTAACAGTGGGCACCACCTTACGCTAATCACTATAAGGATGAAAAGCACTATTTTCCCCTCGCTTAGTGTAATTTTTTTATGCCAGAATGTAATTCAATTATAGCTGGATGATCATTCGGACAATCTTTAAGGAAAAATTACATCGATAACACGATATTCCATTAATCTAAATTTCAGTTAATATATCAGATCTCTAACTGTTTGTTAGTTCTTGAAAAATATTTTATCAAAGGAATAAAAAAATGAATGGAGAGAATTTACACAAACGGATAGTAGAAAAAAAAAAAAAAAATATATATATCGACTTATAAAATCAAGTGAGAGGAAAAGGGCATTTTATAGATTTCCTGTATATAGAACAAATATCATTCTGTAGGCAAATGAAAGGAGAAACTATAAATTTCAGAGGAGCGCGTCGCTATGCAGTAAGTCCAAACACAAGTCCCCGCGTTTGAAAGTGCTAGAATAATGGAAAGGGGACACTCAGTATCGACGACAGCTCCATTAAAACAGGGAGGGAGAGGAGGTTTTCGAGACATAATCTACCTATCTATCTATCTGTCTACCTATCTATACGTATGTCTTCCGAAAGCGAATAAATCCCTCCCTCTACAAAAAAAAAAAAAAAAAAAAAAAAAAAACAGTTGGACGAAAACCTTAGCAGATGGATTTAGAAAAGATCTATTTACAGGAAGCAATTTTCCAGTAGAGACGAGGAAGGCCATTAGTCTACGGATATTGAACGCCAAAGATCAGCTCAGTACTAGAAAAAACTCCTGAGATAAAATGGAAAGTGGTGGCAGCGGTAAGCGAGACGGATAGTGCCAAGGAACGGAATAAAGGGCTGTGCCAGAAGGGAAGTCAGGGAATAAGTCAGTGAACATCGAGAGGAAACGAGAGACAGGCGAGGCACATTGGATTTACCGGCCTCAGCAGTGAGAGAGAGAGAGGTAGAGAGAGAGACAGAGACAGATAGACAGAGAGACAGAGACAGAGAGAGAGAGAGACAGAGAGAGAGAGAGAGAGAGAGAGAGAGAGAGAGAGAGAGGGGAAGAGAGAGAGAGAGGGAGAGAGAGAGAGAGGGAGAGAGAGAGAGAGAGAGAGGGAGAGCGAGAGCGAGAGCGAGAGAGCGCGAGAGCGAGAGAGCGAGAGAGCAAGAGAGAGAGAGCGAGCGAGAGAGGGAGGGAGGTTGGAAAACGGGGAATGACCATTGGAAGTGCATGCTAAGGGTTTGTCTCGGAACAGCTTTCAGCTACTAAAATTCCTGAATCTTCGACGGTGTGCAAAAATTCCAAAGAATCTCGAGCCTTGGTAATATTACGCCACCCGCCCTTCCAGACATTAAAATATTATATTACCACTTACTAAAAGACTATATTATGTTAGAGTTAGCCATATAGCAAACTGAACAGTCATTAACAGTCTCTGCACTGCCTTACACTAAATTGGAAAATAAAATGAAATATTGTTTCAATATATTTTCCTGTGTCAGCTATAGATAGTAAATACAAAATGCTATTATCAAAGGCCTAGAATCACAGCTAAATAACCTAAATCGTAAATTATATCGGTGGATTTGAATAAATGATCATATTAGGAAGCATGTAGGTTACCAGAATGAAGTGGACGGCTGTTACCTTCACGACAGGGGCTGAATAACGGTAAATTGCCCCATGATATAGAACTGAACAATCTATTTTTGTCTTAAGGAGAAAAAAGCTAATCTACTTTTGTCAGTTCGTAGAAGAGTATCTTATAGAATAATTAGAACGACACCTTTTCTACCTTACTTATATGAGAAACGAATCTTTCTACCTTACCTATAAGAGAAAAGAATCCTACCATTCTTCCAGAACACAAAAATAATTATTCTCCCTTTTGAGACGGTAGATCAGTCACTCTGTCTCCGTTAAGGGGAAAATAAACAAACCAATCTACACTTACAAGAGAACAGGAAATTAAGTACCTAGGAGACGAAAACCTTATCTACTTTCATCAAAGGACAGAAGAATGACTAATCTACTTTGTCTAATCGCAAGAGAAAGATTGATCTACGTTGTTAGATGGCAACATAACGACCTCTTTCTTTG
>NC_091585.1:16573095-16575595 GCF_042767895.1 Penaeus vannamei
TTCTCTGACTCTCGTTATTTTCTTCGTTTCTTCCATATTTCTATTCGTGAATATGTAAAGAATCAAAAACATAAATAAGGGATGAACAGAGAGGGAGCAATATATATATATATATATATATATATATATATATATATATATATATATATATATATATATATATATATATATATATATATATATATATATATATATATATATATATATATATATATATATATATATATATATATATATATATATATATATACATATATATATATATATATATATATATATATATATATATATATATATATATATATATATATATATATATATATATATATATATATATATATATATATATATATATATATATATATATATATATATATATATATATATATATATATATATATATATATATATATATATATATATATATATATATATATATATATACCAGAATAACGAAACTTTATTAAGTGACAGATACATTTTGGAGGTCTGAAGCTATCAAGGTGTATGAAATATGAGTCACATCAAAATATACGAGCCATATCTTGCAATAATTCAAACGGTGTGTTGATGAAATAAGGCGTCTGATCCTATAGGGTTCTGTGGGTGTGTCTGTGTATGTGTGTGAATGTTTGTTAGGGTGTATGCGTTTATGTGTGTGTGTGTTTGTGTGTGCGTGTGATTGCTTTTTCTGTGGATGTGCTTATGTGTGTGTGAGTATGTATTTGTGTGTGTGTGTGTGTATGGGTGTGTGTGTGTGTGTGTGTGTGTGTGTGTGTGTGTGTGTGTGTGTGTGTGTGTGTTGAGAAATCTAATTGCTGTTTCATGTTTATTTATCAGTCGCTTTACAGATATTACTAACTTTTCACATGAATAAAGTTCAACAATCAGACTGCAGAAAAAGTCCATCCATCCTTATTCACTATCATGACGAGGCAAATATCACCGTAAAAGGACACAAGATTTTTTCGGTAAATACTAGTTTCATTTCTAATTTACGAGGTATTACGGAATATGTCGTAATATTCATGAATTGCTCAATGAATGAAGATTTAAGAAATTACACATTACTGCATTTAACATCAAATAAGCAACAAATTTCAAGCAACTTTATCATCATTATCGTTATTAACAATGCCTTTATTTTCATCATCTTTTATACTAGAAGTAGTAGTGGTAGTAGAAATAGTAGTAGTATTGGCATAACTATTATTAAACAAATAGAAATAGTAATTGTGGCAGTTCTCAGTACTACATAGGACAAAAATAATTTTAGAAAGGAAGAAGACATTTTGTAAATAAAGGAATAAATGAAAGTAGAAAAGAAAAGAAAATTAAATATAATAGAAAGTGATGTTGACTGTCGCTACAGAACACCATAAATAAGTTTGGTGTTTTGATTATTAAGCACTGCTTTCATCTTACGAAAATGCAGAGATTCGGAGACTTGGAGGTCGAGCCTGTAAGATGGTGTGGACAGAATAAATGACAGTGAGTACAAGGTTTCCCGTGTTGTGAATGTTGGCAGATACAGAAAACGTCGGTTTATTCAGAGGTAGATACGTTCCTGGTGACTAAACCGTACATTCAAGGTTTCTTTGTTAAAATCACTACAGCTAGGGCAAATAAATTAGCATACAATGCTTGAAGACAATTATGAAGAAAAAACTTTAATGGCCAACATCCTTACGTTCCATTTACCTGTGAAAAGCAAAAGGAAAACAAACTTTCCAATAAACTAATATTTACAGAAAGCCCAATTTACTGTCCAAGGGATTAATTATTTGAGTTATTCACCACAGAAATACAATAGCAAATACCAAATCCACCTTAATGAATTGAGCATACAATATGTGCTCCACCTGGACCCACTTCAATATTGAAATTAAATTTCCAACCGATTACAGTTAAATAAATGGATAACCTGGCAATATTTTCCCGCAAAACCCGAGATCATTCTTAAATGAAAAAATAAGCCAGACAATCAAAATTCCGTCGGTTCGCAAACAAGCAAAATATATCACGTTACCATTTCTTGCCCGCTTAAATTTATCCGTTTAAGTTGTAAACAATGAAGAGAGATGGTCCGGTATTGTTTCTCTCAAGTTAGATTTAACAGCATTTTCGCGAATGTGATATTAACACTTTTTTTTTCTTTTTTTTAATAAAAAGGGACAATCATTTATACTCAGAATTATCTAGTTGTCCCAGCTGTACTACTAAGTATATAGGATCGACATACCGTTGGTCCAAACACTTAAAACACAATTCAGACACTTGTCCTACGTAACCATGATTCACATACCATGGTTCTTCTCCGATGTAATTTTCAGGACGAATCCTCTTTTGGCGTGAAAAATATTCTGTGTGTGTGAGAGAAGCGCGTTCGTGATGATCTGGCGATTTGAACATTATAACGAAAGTGTATATGTTTTGTATGCGAGGGAAGCTCGCAGCTAAAACCTAAATGATAATGCAATTCATGATCTACGGAGGTAGT
>NC_091585.1:16608095-16613095 GCF_042767895.1 Penaeus vannamei
ATATATATATATATATATATATATTCAAATATATGTGTGTGTGTGTGTGTGTGTGTGTGTGTGTGTAAATGCATACACACATGCCTGCATGCATGTATGTATTTATGCATGTATGTATCTTGGTAACTATGCATGTCCGTATGAGTGTGCATGAAAACTTACAGAATATATAAAGGCTGCACAGAGTTCGTTTAAATGGCCTTATCCTCGCGATCCGTCTCGAGGCGCTCCGTCAAGAGCCTCGATAATGCCTTTGATGAAGCTTATCAAAACGCCGACATCCGGGCCTTTCAGTCTGGTAATGCGAGCGCCGTATACTCTACCCGACAGATCTCGCTCAACTTTGGCCCTTATGTACGCAACACGAAGCGGATCTGGATGAGTGGAGGAGAGAGGAATTTTGTTGGGTTTTTAAATCGTTTATGAATGGTAGTTTGTTTGTTTGTTTGTTTTTTCTTTATTAGGAGTTTATATTATATTGTTTATATTGGGTGTATGTTGATGATAATATCCGTGGTGTTGAATTATATAGTAGTATAACAGCAGTTCATTATTGTTGTTGTTACTTCTCATTATTTTTTCGTTATTATTTACAATTACAATCCATATCACTATTACTGCTAGTAGAAATATCATTATTACTATCATTGTTATTTTTATCGTTATTGTTATTATTATCATTGATAATTATCCATATCATTATTCATAATATTTTTCTGTTGTAGTTGTTATATAGTAGTGTTAGTATTATCATTGTTATAACTATTTTTATCATTATTATTATAGTTGTCATTGTTATTATTATTATCATTATCATTACTATTATTATTATTACTACTATTATTATTTTCATTATTGTTATTATTATTATCTTTATCAACTAGCATTAGTATTATTATCTGTAGTATTAGTAGTGGCATTAGTTTTATCAGTATGGTCATTATTACTACTAATATTATCATTACATTTTGTTAATGATAGTATTGTTGGTATTATCATCATCACAATCTTGATTTTTATTATGACAAAAGCAATTGTCTTTATAATCGTTATCTTCATCATTGTTGTTGTTGGAATTATTTCTATCATCAATATAAGTTTTATCATTATTATTGTTATCATTATCATTATTTTTGTTGTCATTATCATCATCATTGTTATTTGTAATATTGGTATTATTATCATTTTCAAAATTATTTTCATTACTATTAGCAATATCACTATTATTATCATATCATTAAAACTATTATTTCATGCATAAATACTATTATCATTATTATCATCAATACTATTATCGTTATAATTGTTATAATCAATAACATATGGCAATGATCATCATTATTATTATCATTAGTATTATTATTATCATTATTTTTTGGTACTATTATAATTATTATCATTATCATTACTATTACAATTATCTTAATTTTTATTGCTATTATCATTATTATCATTACTATTATCATTATTACTATTAACATTTTTATCATTATTAATATTATTATTGTTATCATATCTATCATTATCATTAATATCAAGACCTTTTTTTCTCTCTCTTTCTCCTTCCCCCCCCCCCCTCTCTCTCTCTCTGTCCCGAACTCCTCTCATCTCTCGCTTTCTCTCTCTCTCTCTCTCTCTCTCTCTCTCTCTCTCTCTCTCTCTCTCTCTCTCTCTCTCTCTCTCTCTCTCTCTCTCTCTCAGACAGTCCCTCTACTCTTTCTCTCCCCATAATTAATGTTAATACAGTAATTTCTCTCATTATAACTCTGACTTTTGTTCTAACCTCAATACAACTTTTCACCATAAATTCCTATAAAATGCCAGAACATAATTACAACTCCATAGAGCTGCTTACCTGTTATGTTCATCGGATGAGTAAAGTTAATAAGTTAACTACAATATGCGCGCTTTTATTAACATTGATAACAGGGTATAATGCCCATGGTAAAAAAGAGACTTACATGTAGGGGGAGGCATGAAAACGCACACCCACAAACACACATGCACACACAAAACAAACACGCACACAAACACATACGCATGCACACACACACACACGTATGCACACACACACACACACACACACACACACACACACACACACACACACACACACACAACGCACAAACACAAACATACACACACACACACACACACACACTCACACACACACACACATACACACACACACACACACACACACACACACACAACGCACAAACACAAACATACACACACACACACACACACACACTCACACACACACACACACACACACACACACAAAGAACACACAAACACACACACACATACAAACAATCACGTGGAAAATACCAAGCCCCTTCCTCAACATGTCCCTAACAGGTTAATGCAACAGCCTAGAACGAACGATCGGCAAACACTCTACATTGCCTTCCTCTCGTTCATCAGGGAAGAAAGGGTAAGAGAGATGTTTTTCGATCCTCTCGTAAACGTGAACGGAAGCTATCATTTACATTTCGCTGAAGGACGTTCGTTGTACGTTTTGATAGGGAATGCTATCATAATTATCGCCCTACGGTGATCCTTCAGCGATTATCACTACGCGATAACTGAAGGTGTAATCTTTTGTTTTCGGTGTCTGTGTCTGCGATTTTCGACGAGATAGCTGTTTTATTTTTTATTATTATTATTTTTTGGTTACCAGTCACGTGGCGGAAATGTCCCATGAGGGCAGTGTCGCGAGAAAATAGCTTTGAGCAAATTAAGTAGAAATAGAAGGGTTTTAATTAAATATCTTGAAAGTAGAAGAGATGGAATATAAAGAACTTATTTTCCAAATGCACAGGAGAAAACGGGCTATAAATAATTTGATATTCGAATTGAGCAATGAAGAGAGTCTCTATCCCAGAAAATGATTGCATTAATTAATTCTACAAAAGGATCTCATCCTGTTCTTCGGAAAACTTGAGAGTTATGACGGAGCAGAATCACCTTCCAATTCACAAGTTCGTTTGCAATTGCGATCATATTCCCCCGCAAAGCGTGCGACTATTCAGTGCCAGTGATACAACAAACCCGAAGAAAACTAGTATTTTTATTTATTTTTTATAGTATTCTTCAAAACCGAAGAACTAGTACTCTAGATGATCGTCTGACGGCCATCGTTGAGCCATGAACGATCGTTAAGCAATTATCACACCGAGCAAAATGTACCTTAAGGAGTTCCTGCACTAGGGTCCCGGATGTCCTTCTGCGTCAGGAACTATACGCGATGTCTCTCTGGTTACGTCTTGGGGAGTTCTCGAAGGGAGCCTGAGCATGGCGTTACGACGTTCAGTAATAATAGTGACTGGAGCTGGAAGAAATATTGATAATCCTTAAAGAGAGAGAGAGAAAGAGAGAGAGAGAGAGAGAAGAGAAGAGAGAGGGGGGGGGGAGGCTACTGCATTGGTTTTGTCAGTTCACCAGTCATTCACTTCTTTGAAAAAACGTAATTTTTATTAATTTCTCTACGAAAGTTTTCGCAGATGAAATTACTTTCATACGCTCGATTCATTTTTTGCAGTATAAGAACTGCTTATATCTTACCTTTCTGAATTGATGTTGTATTGTCACTTATAATATGGGGGAAGGAGAAGAAGGAGGAGGAGAGGGAGAATGAGAAGGAGGAGAAGGAGAAGGAGTGGGAGAAGGAGAGGGAGAAGGAGAAGGAGAAGGAAGGGAAGAGAGGAAAGGAAAAGGAGAAGGAGAGGGAGAAGGAGAAGCATGTGTGCAAATAGTTCAAGATATAAGTATAAGTATATAAGATAGTAGTGACACATAATCACCCTTAAAATAAATAAATTGATTAATAAAAATGAAAAGAAGATTTTGAATGAACAAAATGAATATATCAATCCAGGAAAGGCATATATGTGTGCATGCAAATGGCTTATAGATTAAGTACACATATAAGATAGAATTGTACACGTGATCACACAAAAAAATCTAAAAATATAACTAACATTTTAAGTTGGTAAAATGGAGATATCAATATCACATGCAATAAGCGTAACACTTCAGGGAAATCATTTTAATGAACATTTTGCCATGAATATTAAACTCTTTTTCATATTCGAACCAGATACAAATTTAATTACCAGCTATATATGTCGTATACTTAAAAATACACTCGGTTATTAGTAAATCTATTGCAATAGAGATAAATCTACCTAAAGGTCTATTTTCCTTTGGTGATAAACAGCGTAATTTGCTATTTTCTCGTGATATTTGTTTATCCTCTTAAAACTGCCTCGTTAGGCGTTCACTTACTGCGGGAAACACGCAAATGCTTGAATAACCTATGTTGGGAGAAAAACATATATGATTTAGTCTGGTAACTATTTATACAGTTCTTTTACTGACCATAATCCTTACATTGTCAATTTCACAAATTGCTAATAGTTGTTATTTTCTTTTTCTTCGCTATGATGGCATTGCTTAAGGTAAAAAATAGTTCGCCTTTCAACTTCTCGAATATATTGGCACACACACACACATTCCCTCACTCACTCACACTCAGACTCACACTCACATGGATCTCTCTCTTCTTTCCTTTCCTTTTTTTCTTCTTCTTCTTTTGTTTTTGCCTTTGCCTTTATTTTCAAGAAACACATTCTCACATCATTAAAGATTTCTCCAGACCATTTTTTCGCTTAATTTATTAGGCTGAAACTTCACAGCTATAATTATACACATCGCTAGAGGTCAAAAAAACCTTTGGGAAGGATGCCCGTTCATATGACATTGTTAAGCATTATCATCGCCAGTTCGGGTGGGGTCCTGTCCCAGGGCGACCCCAGTCTGCCATTGATGAGGACACTATCCATCAGATGCAGCTGCCAATTTGGAAGATCGCGTATTGCTGTTCTTCAGCCAGCCCGAGATGTCAAGATTGGTATTTGGTCTGCAGACAAGATCATTTTTGACGATCTGTATATGCAAAAGTGTCTGGTCAATGAATTTCCAAGTTACTCACA